>NW_006204446.1:205344-219038 GCF_000334495.1 Tupaia belangeri chinensis | reverse complement strand
TTGGAATGACTTCCTCATCTCCTGTAGTTCGTTGTCTCTTTTCTCTTTCAACTCAAAGAATTTGTTCACCATAAATGTTCGAAATTCTTTGTCTGACATTTTGGTAACATCGTCCATTAGCATGAAAGATGGAGGTGAGTTACTCTGTAATTTTGATGGAGATTTATTTCCTTGTTTATTCATACCTGAGGCTCTTCTTCTTTTAGACATTGGAGGATGTATTCACTTTGAATACCTTTTGTGGGAACATTTCTCTGACAAAATTTTCTCTGACTAGGAGTAAGTGACTTTTCCTTTTGCTGCAAATTAATGTTTGCTGAAGTCTCTTTTCTGTTGTTTTTACCAATGTGGTATCCAGAGGGGTACTCTTCTGAGGTGTCTAAAAAGCAGTATCTCTTTTTTCTCAGGAGGGTCAGTACAAGGGAAGATCCCAGAGAAAGTTATACTACTAGGGGATTTCAGATATCTGATTATAGACCAGTCTAGTCCTTCTGGCAGGGTGGAAGATGAAGAGGAGAGGGTATTAGGTGAAACAACAGAAGAAAAAAAAAAACACAGAGAAATGAAGAAAAAGTCGCATGCTAATTTCACCGAAGGCCTGCAGCTGTGTCTGTGGCCTACTGCTGGGGACAGGACAGGCTGTGGGAGGAGGAAGACCAGGAAATTAACAAGAGAATAAAGCTGAAAGATGCAAGGCAGAAATTAATGGCTACCTACCTAGGGGGTGGGCACTGGGGGTCTGCAGGTGAGTTGAGGGAACAGGCATGTCCCTGCCTCAGGATCCCTGGCTAGCCAGAGGCCTGCCTCTAGTGGCCTGCTGCTGGGGACAGGACAGGCTAGGGGGTGGGTGCTTGGGCTGGGGGTCTGCAGGTGAGGTGAGGGAGCAGGGATGTCCCTGCCTCAGGATCCCTGGCTGGCCAGAGGCCTGCCGCTGTGTCTGTCACCATTGCTGTTTTGTTTATCACAACTTTGTAATATGTTTTGAGGTCAGGAAGTGACATACCTCCTACTTTATTATTTTTGCACTGTATTACTTTGGAAAAATAAGATGATTATTATGATTTCAGACAAATTTTAAGATTTTTTTTCTAATTATGTAAAGAATATCCCAATTTCATTGGTATTACATTAAATTTGTAAATTAACTTGGCTAGAATTGACATTTTGATTATATTAATTCTTCTAATTCAGGAACATGGGATGTCTTTCTGTTTTTTTCCTATCATTTTCAATTTCTATTTTTAGTTTTTCATATTTTTCCTTGTAGAAGCCTTTGTCTTCTTTGGTTAGATTTATTCCTAGGTATCTTATATTTTTTGTTGCTATTATAAATGAGATTGCTTTCTTCAATTGTACCTCAATCTGTTCATTGTTGGTATATAAAAATGCTATTGAGTTTTTGTATGTTGTTTTTTATATCCTGCCACTTTACAGTATTCATTTCACATCCAGAGTGTTTTTGTGGATTCTTTTGGATTTTTCATGTATGTAATTCTATCATCTGCAAATAGAGATAATTTCATTTCTTCTTTCCCAATCTGAATACTTTTTCTTTATTTTATACTCTTTTCTGATAGTATTGGCTAGAACTTATAGTTCTTATAGTACTTAACTTACTGTACTGAAAAGGACTGGGAAAAACTGGCAACCTTGTATTGTTCCCATTATTAGTCAACTTTTCCCATTTGGTGTAATGTTAGCTATGGGATTTTCATATATTGCTTTAATTTTATTGAGGAGTTTCCCTTCTATGCCGATTTTTGTTTAGAGCTGATTTTTGTTGAGAGTCTTAATAATGAAGGTATGTTGTATTTTATCAAATGCTTTTTCTACATAGATTAATATAATTATTTGGTCTTTCTATTTTCTTCAATTAATACGATGTATTGCATTTCTTGTCTTGTGTATATTGAACCACCTTGCATCCCTGGAATAAAGTCTACCTGGTCATGATGTACAATCATTTAAATATGTCATTGGATACAATTTGCTAGTATGTTGTCGAGAATTTTTGCATCTGTATTCATCAGGTATATTAATCTGTAGTCTTTTCTTTCATTTTGTCTTTGTAGATTGAATTTGGGAGGATTCCTTCCTTCTGGATTTTTTTTTTCGCTATAGGGCACATGCACTTGCCAGACAGACAGAGAGAGACAGAGAGACAGAAAGTGAGAAATCATCCCCCAGGGGGTATGGTCACGCTGCAATCCCCTCTCCTCCATTCTCCTCTCAGGATCCTGGGCACGCACGCACACGCGCCTGACGTGAGTTTTAAGCCACCGGATCTGGGACGCAAACCACGGTCAACTACAAGGGAGTCCAGCGACATAGCCATTACACTAACTGCTGGTTCCCTCCTTCTAGATTTTTAGATATAGTTTGAGTGGAATGAGGATTAGCTTTTCCTTAAGAGTTTTAATTCAGAAGTGAAGTCAATGGAACATGGTATTTTTTGTTTGTTTGTTTGTTTTCTTTCTGGGGAGGTTATTTATTACTGATTCAATCTCATTCCTTTGAAGGCTTTCTATATCTTCCTGATTCAGTCTTCATAGATTATATGTGACCAGAAATTTCTTCATATCATTCAGGTTTTCTTGTATGTTGGTGAACAGACATTTGTCTATTTCTGTTTTCTGTTGTAATATTTTCTGTTGTAAATCATTGCTGATTTAATTTATCTGGTTCTTTTCTCTGTTCTTTTTAATCAACCTAAGTAACCACGTGTCAGTTATATTTATCTCCTCAAAGGATCACCTTTCAGTTTTGTTTATTTCCTGTGTATTTAATTTATTCTCTATTTTATTTATTTCTGCTCTACTCTTTTTTTTTTCTTTTTTTTTTTTGAGAGAGATTTTTGCTATGGGGTATGTGTGCTCACTGTAGATACAGAGAGAAACAGAGAGACAGAAAGTGAGAAATTACCTCCCTGGGAGGGGGGTGGCCACATTACAATCCCTTCTTCTCCATTCTCCTCTCGGGATTTGGGGCATGCACACACATGCGCCCCATGTGAGTTTCAAGCCACCAGATCTGAGATTCAAGCCACGGCCAATTACGTGAGAGTCCAGTGTCTTAACCATTACACCATCTGCTGGTCCCATCTGCTGTAATCTTTATTATTTCTTTTCTCCTAGTGTGTGTGTGTGTGTGTGTGTGTGTGTGTGGTTGCTTTTTCAATTCCCTGAGGTGTGTTATCTATTTGCCACCTTTCAGTTTTTTCTTGTAAGCATTATTTGCTATGAACTCCCCTCTTAAAACTTCTTTAGCTATATCCCATAGGTTATGAAAATTCATGTGCTTGTCATCATTGGTATCAATTAATATTTTGATTTCAACTTTAATTTCCTCAGTGATTTTGAAGTCATTTAAGAGTAGGTTGTTAAGTTTCCATGTGTTTGTATATTTTCAAGGTTTTTTTTTCTGCAATTCACTTTAAGTTTAATTCCATTTTGGTCAGAGAAGATGCTTGATATCTTCTCATGCCCTATCATTTTGTCTGTCTTTAAAAATGTTTCATGTGGGCGTGAAATAAATGTGTATTTTGTGGTTGTTGGGTAGAAAGTTCTATAGATGTCTGTCAATTCAATTTATGGTATCTCTGCTTTGTTTTCTTGTCTGCATGATTTGTCCAAAGGAGACAATGGGGTGTTTAGATCCCCAATGATTAGTATGTTGCAATCTATCTCTCACTTTAGATCTAGCATTCTTTCATTATATATGGGTGCTTCCATGTTGGAAGCCTAGATATTTACAAGTGCTATGTCTTCTTGGTGGAGTAACACTTTTAGTACTATATAGTGATCTTCTTTGTCTTTTCTTACATTTCTGTGTTAATGTCTATTTTGTCTGATATCAGTTTTGTGGCTCCAGCCAATTTTTTTGTTTGTTTCCATTTGTTTGGGATATCCAGCCCTTCACTTTCATTCACTTTTTCTGTAAGGTACATTTCTTATAGGAAGCATGTAGAGGACTCAGTCTATGTCTCTTGATTGGATGATTTAATCCATTAACATTTGATGTTATTGGATATTTTCAGATTTTGCTAGTCATTTTTCTGGTTGTTTTTTGTTCTCTTATTTCTGTTTGTCTTTAGTTTTCCTGATACAGTACTCCCTGTAGTACTTCTTGAAGAGTTGGTCTAGTGTTACTGAATTCTTTCAGTTTTTATCTGGGAATAATTTTGTTCTGCCTACATGGAAGAATGTCTTGCTGGTTATAGTATTCTTTGTTGAATTTTTTCTTCTTTTAGTGTTTTGTGTGTATCTTCTCATTCTGTTCTTTCTTGCTTTGTTTGAGTTGAGAGGTCTGATGTTAGCCTGATAGGATAACCTGTATAGGTAACTTGTAATTTCTCTTTTGCCATTTCTAGAATCATGTCATTGTCTTTGTTTGACCATTTGGCTTTGATTTGCCCTGGAGAGGGTCTTCTTACGTTGATTCTAATTGGGGTCATTTTTATTTCTTGGATCTTGACATCTCAAGGAGTCTGTATGTTTGGAACATTTTTGGCGAGTGTTTCATGGAATTTATTTCCTATGTTCTTACTAGATTTTTCACTTTCTGGAATACCAATGGCTCAGATATTTAGGGCATTTAATGGTATGTAGCATTTCCCATATGTTGTCCTCATTTATTTAATTTTAATTTTATTTATTTTATATTTATTCACTGTATATCATTGCAGCATACAAAACGAGTTTCCCCATCCAGAATACATTGTATATTGGCTCAATCAAAGATATTACCATACGTTATCTTCAACCAATAATTTCTTGTTTCTTGTTTCTTATGTTTTACTCCTTTTATCCCCCTTGATTCCCTCCCTCTCATCCTCTGCCATTTCCCACCCTTCTCTTTAACTGTCGCTAGTATCTACAGTTGCTTTCCATTTTTCCCCTCATTATTTATTGACAAAATATCTTAGTTAAACTAAATACTTTCAATAGTAATTACAGTTGTTATAAACATATCTATGAATACATGTCTGACATTAAGCATAAAACTCAATGAGTAGAATTAACAAACTGTAAAGTAGCAACTAGCTGAGGCTATATAACTTACTGTGGTTATTAAGTAGGTATGGTTATTTATTTTTTG
Organism: Tupaia belangeri chinensis; assembly: GCF_000334495.1. NCBI lineage: Eukaryota > Metazoa > Chordata > Mammalia > Scandentia > Tupaiidae > Tupaia > Tupaia belangeri. The sequence goes on along the minus strand of NW_006204446.1, from coordinate 213,941 downwards.
TTTGGTTGGTTTTTATGTATTTTTTTATTTCAAGAAAAGCAGCTTTAGCTTTAATAAATCAAAATAAAAAATGTTAAGAAAAATTTGCTTAAGACTTAAAGCCAGGAAAAAGGTTAGGATTCTGTTCAAACAGTAGGTAGATACTAAAAACTAAAAACAAACAAACAAACAAACAAAAAAACAAAAAAACAACAACCCAGATATGGACAGAGCTGAAATCTAATAACAAGTACAGTGTAATACTCTTCTGGAACATTTATTTTTCCTCTCCATTCTCCTTTTTACTAAAGAAAGGCATAAACTAACTCATTTGCAAAAAAAAAAAGTTTAGTCTCAACTTGGTCTGTTATTTGTACGAAGCCCCATAAGAATACTAATGGATTTAGTTGGCTTTGCTTGAGCCTTTTATAAGAAACTTCAGATTAGACTCTTTAAAAAAGCCTCCCAAGGCTACTGAGCCAAGTCAAGAATTCACCATCCCTTTTAGTACCCTGAGAGTTTTTTGGGACTGTCAGGAAGTGACATTCTTCACTTATCTGCCAAGTATAACTCTTTATGGTACCAGGCAATCTTTCCAAGAGCTTTTGTTGACTATCTTGAAATGTACCTTAGTTCCTTAGCATTCTGGTCATGTCTTCAGATATGCCATTCCAGTCAAAGCCCTGGCAATTATCAGTATTTTCAATTTCTGATACAAGATAACACATATTATTGAACTTGTTCAAATAACTAACCTGTCACAAAATAAGAATACTCACACATCCCAGAGGAGTAAAGAAGGGAGAAAAGTTTGTTTCAATAAAAAACAACAACAACTTCTCAAAAAAAAAAAATGGGAACCAGCAGTTAGAGTAATGGCTATGTCGCTGGACTCCCACGTAGTCCACCGCGGTTCACGTCCTGGACCTGGTGGCTTAAAACTCACGCCGGGCGCATGTGCGTGCGTGCCCAGGATCCTGAGAGGAGAGTGGAGGAGAGGGGATTGCAGCGTGGCCGTCCCCCCTGGGAGGTGACTTCTCGCTTTCTGTCTCTCTGTCTCTCTCTCACTGTGGTGAGCGCATACGCCCTATAGCGAAAAAAAAACTCAAATAAAAAAAACACAAAAGTTAAATGACTGAACAGCTCAAAATAAAACAAAAATCCTTAAATCTGGAAGAAAAAGTAAAGAAGAAAATCAGTAATGTTTTAGTCAAAAGTCATAAAATTCTATTTCACCAATTCAGTCTCACGTTGAATGTGTATTTTTACTGGTGTCCAATCTTTCCCTTTAATACTGGAAATTAGTATTCAATGTTATTATTGATATTTCCGGACTTGTCCTTAACATTAAGTTGGCCATTTTCTTGGTAGTTTTTTTTTTTTTCTCTTATTTCTATGTGACTGTCTTTAGTTTTCCTGGTTTAGCACTCCCTTTAAATTATTTCAGGTTTTGTTTATCTGAGGATGTTTTTATCTTTTCATCTTATATAAAGGATAATTTTGCCAGGTATAGTATTCTTTGTTGAAATTGTTTTTCATTTAACACTTTGAATATATTTTCCCATTTGTTTCCTGCTTACATTGCTTCTGGTAATAGGTCTAATGGAAGCCTGATGGGATAACCTTGGTAAGTAACTTGATGTTTCCCTCTTCCTAATTTTAGTATCTTCTCTTTATCTGTGATTTTGGTCAGTCTGGCTATGATGTGCTTGGAGAAGATCTTCTTGGATTGATTCTATCTGCGGTCTTTTGTATTTCTTAGGTCTGGATATTTGAATGCCTCTCTAGGTTTGGAAAGTTTTTTTTTCAGGATTTCATGGAATAGATTTACCAGTACCTTATGTCTCTTCACCTTCTGGGATATGCATTATCCAGATGTTTTGGTGTTTAATGATATCTAGTATTTCTTGTATATTATTCTCATTTTGGGGGGGTTATTTTCTCAGTCTTCTTGGTGATTTTTTTTAGGTCAGAGGTTTTGTATTCTACATCTGAGATTCAATATTCTAATGGTCTAATTTGCTTTTATGGTCTAATATACAATATTCATGGTCTAATATGTTTTTAATATTTTCAAGGGAGGTTTTGATTTCCTCTATTACAGCCTTCATCTCTAACAGCTCTGTTTGATTTGTGTGTGTGTGTGGTGTGTTATTTCCTCTTTCGAGTCACAGAAGAACTTTGTCATCTCCTGGATCACATTGTCTCTTTTCTCTTTTCATCTTCTGGAGTTCATTGTCTCTCCTCTCTTGCATCTTAATTAGTTTTGGCACTATGAATATTCTGAATTCTTTATCAGACATTTCCATGGGTTCCATTGTACTGACTGATGGATGATGAAGGGTTGTTCTTTTCCCTTGGGGGAGATATATATTCTAGGTTTCTCATATTTCTTGTGCTTCTGTGGTGTTTTCTGTTCATCTGATGGATTATGCATTTCTTCCTAATTTCTTAGGGTTAATTCTGAGCATTCAGAGCTGTGTTGGAAAAAATAATGTGATCTCTCTGCAGTTCCATTTCTTTGATGCTTACCTGCACTTACATTGTTGGAACTGGATATTACAAAGGTCTCCCAGTCTCTAGAGAACAGCTGTACTTGGGCTGAACTGTGGTGTTTCAACTGGGAGTTTGAGGTATGTAGGAAGAGATGAACTGCACTCTCTCTGCAACTCCATATTTATCCCTGCAGCTCATGTTGCAGTTTCTGTTATCTGATATTTAGTCATTTGATGGTTTATTCACTTTTGGATAATTTGTTGGAGAAGGTTTCTGCAACTGTAAGCTCATTTGCTTCACTTTGTTGTGAGGTATTTCTGTGTCAATTTCTCTCTACTGTGTTTGGAAACTTGGTAGCCATAGAAAGAGATTTGAGTTCAGATTGGTGAAGAGGAGTTTCTCCCTTTGTGCAGCAGTTCAATGGGGAGTGAAGACTTCTATGACCCTAAAAGTATTCAGAAGTCTAGATACTGTACACACACCTACAACTGCATACACACTCTCTGTGTAGAGGTTGAAAAGCAAAGTGAGAAATTAAGGAAAAAAAAGAAAAAAGAAAAGGAAAAGAAACAACCAAAAAAGGGGAAAAATTTTATTTAAAAATAAAAAATAAAAACTGTGATGCACTTGTTCACCAAAGTGGTAGTTAAAAATAAAAAATAAAAACTGTGATGCACTTGTTCACCATACAAAAGTGGTAGAGAACATATCAGAAGTTTGTTGATTTATCAGAAGATTCTGAAACTAGTAAAAAATAGGAGAGGTCAGAGGCAAGAAAAAGTTCTTAAAATTAAAAAAAAAGACACACAGACAAAGAGAAAAAAGAGACATAGAGAAGGCAGAAATGGCCCTACATGTCTAGGTGTTTGGATCTGCAAGGAGAGGTTTGGAGCAGTGGGTCTTCAGTTAACTCTAGTCCCTAAAAGGAGCAGGACACAACTCAGAGGTAGATGTTTTCTGAAATTAGCAAGACAAAGGAGAGGTCAGTGGCAAGAAAAAGTCCTTAAAATTAAAAAGAAAATATAAAAAAAGAGAGAGACTGAAGGCAGAGATGGCCTTACTTGTCCAGGTGTTTGAACTTGAACAAGAAGTTTGGAGCAGTTACTCTCGTCCCTGAAAGGAGTCTCCAGTTACTCTAGTCCCTGAAAAGAGCAGAGCATAACTCAGATGTAGATGGGTTCTGAAAATAGCAAGACAAAGGAGAGGTTAGAGGCAAGAAAATTATTAATATTGAAAAAATTTAAGTAGAAAGGGACAGAGAGAAGCAAGATGACCCTATTGTCTAGGTGTTTGAGTCTGTAATGAGAGTTTTGAGCAAAGGCTCTTCAGTTACTCTACTGAAAAGGGCAGGGTAGAACTCAGATATGGAGGGATTCTTAAATTAACAAGAGAAAGGAAAGCTCAGAGGCAACAAAATGTTCTTAAAATTTAATAAAAACATTAGAGAGAGAGAGAGAGATAAGTAGTAGACAGAGATGGCCCGATCTATCTAAGTTTTTGGGACCGGAAGGAGCAGTTTGATTCAGAGGGCCTTCCCAGAACAGGGAAGACTACAGGTCAGATGAAGATGGTTTGTGAAATTAGCAAGACAAAGGAGAGGTCAGGGGAAAAAACTTTTTAAAATTATAAACAAAACTGATACACCTCTAATGAGACATATTAAGAAGAGAGAAAGAAACCAAGTAAATCAAATCTGCAATGAAACAGGCAATATAACAACAGAAATAGTAGAAATATAAAACATCATTAGAGAATACTATGAGCAACTATATGCCAAGAAACAAGAAAATCTGGATGAAATGGACAAATTCCTGGACACATATAATCTACCAAGATTGAGCCAGGAGAATGTAGAAAGTCTGAATAGGCCCATAACAAGCCAGAAGATTGAATCAGTAATGAATAACCTATCAAAAAAGAAAAACCCTGGTCCTAATGACTTTACCTCTGACTTCTACAAAACTTTTAAAGAAGAGTTAACCCCCATACTGCTCAAGTTATTTTTAAAGATTCAAAAGGGTGAATCTCTCCCTAATTCATTCTATGAAGTCTCCATCACCCTTACCCTTATAAAAGATAAGGACAGGACAAGGAAGGAAAACTGTAGACCAATATATCTGATAACTATAGATGCAAAGATTCTACACAAGATACTAGCAAATAATATCCAACAAATTTTAAAAAGATTATATATCACGAAAAAATAGGATTTATTCCAGGAATGCAAGATTGGTTCAACATAAGCAAAACCATAAACACAATACACCATATTAATAGAAAGAAAGATAAAAAACCATATGATCACATCAATGGATGCAGAAAAAGCATCTGATAAGGTACAGCATCCCCTCATGATCAAGATTCTCAGTAATATCAGCATAGAAGGGTCATTTCTCAACAAATAAAAGCTATCTATGAAAAACCCAAAGTGAACATCATCCTGAATGGAGAAAAGTTGAAAGCTTTTCCACTAAAATTTGGTACAAGACAAGAATACCCACTTTCTCTGCTATTTTTCAAAATAGTACTGGAAGTCCTTGCCAATATAATAAGAAAAGAGAATAAAATAAAAGGCATTCAAATAGGAAAAGAAGAGTTGAAACTCTATTTGCAGATGACATGATAGTATACATAGAAGACCCAATGGCATCCATGAAAAATTCCCTGGAAGTAATACATGAATACAGTAATGTTGCAGGATACAAAATCAACATACAGAAATCTATAGCACTTTTATATATGAACAACAGGCAGATGGAGACAGGACTGAAAAAAGTGCTTCCATTTACTATAGCCACAAAAAGTATAAGATACTTATGAATAAATCTAACCAAAGAAGTTAAAGATCTCCACAAGTAAAACTATGTGAAGCTAAAAAAAGAAATTGAGAATGACACAAAAAATGGGGAAGGACATCCCATGTTCCTGGATTGGCAGAATGAATATAATCAAAATGGCAATCCTACCCAAATTAATTTAAATATTTAATGCAATCCCAATCACAGTATACCAGAGACAATCTTCACAGACCTAGAAAAAACAACCATACGATTTGTCTGGAATCATAAAAGACCTTGTATTGCCAAAGCAATCCTGCACAAGAAGAGTGAGGTGAGCGTCATCTCACTCCCAGACCCAAAAATATACTACAAAGCTGTGGTAATCAAAACAGCATGGTATAGGCACAGAAACAGACAAGTGGACCAATGGAACAGAATGAGTCTCCAGAGATAAATTCCCAAATATAAACTGAACTGATTTTTGACAAGGGGTACCAGTCAATCCAGTGGGAAAAGGAAAACCTATTCAGCAACTGGTGCTGGAAAAACTGGATGTCCACCTGTAGAAAGAAGAATCTGAACTCCTACCTCTCACCATTGACAGAAATCAACACAAAGTTGATCAAAGATCTAAACTGAAGACCTCAAACTATGAAACTGCTTCTACAAAACAAAGGCGAAAATCTGGGAGCAAAAAAAGACAATCCTCAGAATGGGAAAAATAATTGCAAATTATTCCTTAGACAAGGGGTTAAACTATTGAATATATAGAGAACTCAAGCAGCTCACCCATTTATAATAATAATAATAATAATTAATAATAATAATCCAATTAAAAATTTGCAAATGAATTGAATAGACAATCCTCTTAGGAAGACTTACAAATGACCAAGAGGCATATAAAAAATGTTCAGAATTTCTTGTTATAAGGGAAATTCAAATTAAAACCACAATGAGACACCATTTAACCCTGGTTAATATGACTAGGATCAAAAAAGTAAAGAACAAGAAGTGCTGGTGAGGCTGTGGTGAAAAGGGAACACTCTTACAGTGCTGGTGGGAATGTAAATTGGTCCAGTCACTGTGGAAAACAATTTGGAGATTCCTCAAAAATCTACAAATACAACTTCCATATGATCTAACAATCCCACTCCTTGGTATCTACCCAAAGGACAGAAGAATTTTTAATAGGAAAAGTGCTTGCACATCAATATTTACTGTGACATTATTCACAATTGCTAAGACATGGAACCAACCCAAATGCTCATGAACAAATGAATGACTTGAAAAAGTGTGGCGCATATACTCTATGGAATACTACTCAGCCATTAAAAAAAAAAAAGACCCTGGCTTTTGACAGAAAGTGGATGAATATGGAAGATTTACTGCTGAGTGAAGCAAGCCAGGATATAAAGGAGAGACATTGTATGTCTCCAGTTAATGTATACCAAGTGCCTGCACTCTATGACCGAAACTTAATAACTAGAGGATTTAGAAACACAATAAATGGTTGTGGATACCAGATATAGGATGGGAAGAGGGTAGGTGAAGGAATAGAGTCTGAGGAAGGACATTAATGAGAAAAATAGAGAGGCATAGCATTAATGGTACAAAGAAATGGGGTATTATCTGTTGTAGATAACTTTATAGTATTATAAACTGGACTGGGGAGAAATGTACACATGTTGTAATATTCTCTTTGCTAGCTAAATAATGTGATTGAATGTATTAAAAAACTTGAAATAACAAAAAGGAATAAAAATAAATGTTATAATGGCTTCTAAGTAAAAAAATTTTTAAAATATTTAAAAACAGGGAAAGGAAGAGACAGAGACATGAGAAGGTAGAGAGTGCCCTACTTGTCTAGGTTTTTCTGTTTGGTAGGAGAGGTTTGGAGAAGAGGGTCTTTAGTTACTCTAGTCCCTGAGAGCTGCAGGGCACAACTCAGATGTTGGATTCTGATTAGAAAGACAAAGGAGAGGTCAAAAGCAAGAAAAAGATCTTAAAATTTAAAAGAAAATATTTAATGAGAGAGAGAGGTGGCAGAGATGGCCATACCTGTCTATGTGATTGGATCAATACAGGATGGGAGAAGAGGGTCTTCCCACAAAGGCAGAGTAAAATTCCCATGTAGTCACATGTAGATGGAATCTGAAATTAGCAAGATAGGGAGAGGTCAGAGTTATAAAAAAGTACTTAATACTTTTTTTCCATTTTCTCATTCTTTTTATAAATTTTTTATTATTTTTTCAATTTCTTTTATACATTCAATCTTGTTACTTAGCTTGTGAAGTGAAAATTATATTTATATATGTTGCATGGGTTCAGTTGACAATACGAGAAGGTTATTTCTCAACATTTCTTTGTCCCATACATGCCTTGCCTCTCTATTTTTACCTTTAATGTCCTTCCTCAGACTCTACTCTTTCACCCACTCTGTTCCCACACTGTATCTGGTATTCAAAACAATTTACTATGTTTCTATATCCTTTATCATTCAGACTGGGCCAAAGAGTGTGGATGCTCGGTATATATTAAGGAGACAATGCTTCTATTTTATGGTCTGGTTTGATTTTCCTAGTAATATATCTTCCATATTCATCTACTTTCTATCAAATGCCAGGGTCTCACTTTATTTTTTTTTTTATGGTTGAGTATTCCATAGAATATATGCGCCACACTTTTTCCAAGCCATTCATCTGTTCGCGGACATTTGGGTTGGTTCCATATCTTAGCAATTGTGAATAGTGCCACAATAAACATTGATGTGCAAGCACTTTTCTGACTAAAGATTCTCCTGTCCTTTGGGACAGATACCAAGGAGAGGGATTGCTGGATCATATGGTAGTTCTATTTGTAGACCATTGAGGAATCTCCAAATTGTTTTCCACAGTGGCTGGACCAATTTACACTCCAACCAGAAATGTAAGAGAGAAGCTCCCCTTTCACCATACCCCTGCCAGCACTTACCATTTTTATTTTTAAATCTTAGTCATTCTGACTGGGGTTATGTAGTATCTCGTTGTTTTGATCTGCATCTTCCTTACAATGAGGGATGTGGAGCATTTTTTCATGTCTTTTTGCTATTTTTATATCATCCTTAGTAATTTTTTCAACTCATTCTCCTATCTTTTAATAGGATTGATCATCTTTGTTCAGGACAACTGCTTGAATTTCTCTTGTATGACATATAGTTTACAGAAGTCTTTGCCCATTCTGAGGGCTGTCGATTCACATTAATTGCTGTGTCTTTTCCCATGGAGAAACTTCTTTTTTTTTTTTTTTTTTTTTTTTTTTTTTTTTTTGGGGGGGGGGGGGGGGTTTTTTTTTTTGGGGGCTGGC
>NW_006204446.1:188317-205288 GCF_000334495.1 Tupaia belangeri chinensis | reverse complement strand
CAATCCCTTCTTCATTCTCCTCATTCTCCTCTCGAGATCTTGGGCACGCACGTACACGCGCCCGGCATGAGTTTTAAGCCACCGGGTCCGGGACGTGAACCGCGGTCGACTACGTGGGAGTCCAGCGACATAGCCATTATGCTAACTGCTCGTTCCCCAGAAACTTCTTAATCTGATGTAATCCCATTTGTTTGCTTTTGGAATTATTGACTGTGTTCCAGGGGACTTACTTAAGAAGTCTTTGCCTACCCCAATGTCTCCCAGAGTTTCCCCAGTGTTTTCCAGCAGCAGTTTTATAGTTTGAGGTCTTAGGTTTAGATCTCTGATCAACTTTGAGTTGATTTCTGTCAATAGAGAGAGGTAGGGGTTCAGATTCCTCTTTCTACAGGTGAACATCCAGTTTTTCCAGCACCATTTGCTAAATAAGTTTTCTTTTTCCCAATTGAGTGACTGATACCCTTTGTCAAAAAACAGTTAAAATGTACACATGTTGGAAAAATTCATTTTGTAAGCTGGGTAGCATGATTGAATATATAAAAGAAATAGAAATAAATAGAAAGAAAGAAGAAAGAAAGAAAGAAAGAAAGAAAGAAAGAAAGAAAGAAATGAAGAAGAAAGAAAATAATACATACTATTAAGTAAATAATTCTTTAAGAAAAAAAAAAAACAGTTGGCTGTATGTTTGGGAGTTTATTTCTGGGGACTCTATTCTGTTCCATTGGTCCACCTGTCTGTTTTTGTGCCAATACCAAGCTGTTTTAATTACTATGGCATTGTAGCATTTTTTTGGGTTAGGGAGTGAGATGCCACCCACTCCACTCTTCGTGTGCAGGATTGCTTTGGCAGTACTAGGTCTTTTATGATTCCAGACAAATTGTATAGTTGTTTTTCCTAGATCTGTGAAGATGGTCTTTGGTACTTTGATTGGGATTGCATTTAATATGTAAATTAATTTGGGTAGGATTGCCATTTTGATTATATTAATTTTGCCAATCCAGGAACATGGGATGCCTTTCCACTTTTTAATGTCATTCTCAATTTCTTCTTTTAATTTCTCATAGTTTTATTTGTGGAGGTCTTTAACTTCTTTGGTTAGATTTATTCCTAAGTATTTTATACTTTTTGTGGCTATGAAAAATGGAATTACTTTTTTCAGTTCTATGTCAGTTTGCCTGCTGTTCATATACAGAAATGTTACAGATTACTGTATGTTGACTTTGTATCCTGCAACATTACTGTATTCATGCATTACATTCAGGAAATTTTTCATGGATACCATTGGGTCTTCTACGTATACTATCTTGTCATCTGCAAATAGAGAGAATTTCAACTCTTCTTTTCCTACTTGAGTGCCTTTTATATTATTATCTTTTCTGATTGTGTTGGCGAGGACTTCCAGTACTATATTGAAAAGGAGTGAAGAAAGTGGATATTCTTGTCTTGTACCAAATTTTAGTGGAAAAGCTTTCAGCTTTTCTCCATTCAGGATGATGTTCACTTTGGGTTTTTCATAGGTAGCTTTTATTGTATAGAGAAATGACCCTTCTGGGCCAGTAGTTGGCATAATGGCTATGTCGCTAGACTCCCGTGTCATCAACCACGTTTCGACTCCTGGACCCGGTGGCTTAAACTCACGCCAGGCATGTGTGCGCGTGTGCCCAAGATCTTGAGAGGAGAACGGAGGAGAAGGGATTGTGGTGTGGCTATCTTCCCTGGGGGGTGATTTCTCATTTTCTGTCTCTCTAACTCTCTCTATCTTTCTGGCGAGTGCACACACCCTATAGCAAAAGACAAATGTATCTTAAAAAAAAAGGAGAAATGACCTTCTATGCCGATTTTGCTGAGAGTCTTGATTATGGAGGGATGTTGTATCTGATCAAATGCTTTTTCTGCATCAATTAATATGACCATATAGTTTTTATCTTTCTTTCTCTTAATATGGTGTATTATATTTATGGTTTTGCATTTGTTGAACCAATTTGCATCCCTGGAATAAAGCCTACCTAGTTGTGATGTATAATCTTTTTTTATGTTTTTGGAAATGATTTGCTAGTATCTTGTTGAGAATCTTTGCATCTATATTTGTCTGAGATATTGTCCTATAGTTTTCCTTCCCTGTCCTGTCCTTATCTTTTTTAAGGGTAAGGGTGATGGAGACTTCCATGAATGAACGAATGGTCAGGTAGGCTTTATTCCAGAAATGCAAGGTTGGTTCAACATACGCAAAACCATAAATGTAATACATCCTATTAACGGGAAGAAAGATAAAAAACATATGGTCATACCGATTGATGTAGAAAAAAACATTTGATAAGATATAACATCTCTTCATGATCAAGACTCTCAGCAAAATTGGCGTAGAAGGGATATATCTCAACACAATAAAAGCCATCTATAAGAAACCCATAGCGAACATCATCCAGATTTTCTTGTTTATTAGCATGTATTTGTTCATAATATCCTCTAATGATGTTTTCTATTTGTGTTCTGTCTGTCATTATATTGCCAGCTTCATTGCAAATTTGATTTACCTGATTTCTTTCTCTCTTCTTTTTAGTAAGTCTCGCTAGTAGTATATCGATTTTGTTTATCTTTTCAAATAACCAGTTTTGCTTTCATTTATTTTCTGTATAGTTCATTTATTTTCTATTTCATTTATTTCTGCATTGATATTTTTATTTCCTTTTTCCTAGAATTTTTTGGATTTTTTTGCTGTTGCTTTTCCAATTCTCTTAGGTACGATGTTAAGTGGTCAATTTGCCTTCTTTTCATCTTCTTCTTATGTGCACTTATTGCTATGAACTTCCCTCTTATGACTTCTTTCACAATGTCCCAAAGATTATGGAGACTCATGTCCTCATTGTCATTGGCTTCCGTGAATCTTTTGATTTCAGTCTATATTTCTTCAGTAGTTGTGAAGTCATTCAGGGGCAGGTTATTTAGTTTCCATGTATATGTGTGTTTTTGAGGATTTCTCTTGAAATTAAAATCAAGTTTAATTCCATCATGGTTGGAGAAGCTTCTGGCTATAGTTTCTATGCATTTGAGTCTGTAGAGGCTTGCCTTTTGCCCTGTCATGTGGTCAATTTTTGAAAGGTCCATATGGGGGTGAGAAAAATGTGTATCTCATGGTTTTTGGGTCAAAAGTTCCATAGATGTCTATTAAGTCTATTTTTGTTATGGTTTTATTTGGATCATTTTTCTATTTACTTAGTTTTTGTCCAGATGATCTGTCCAGAGGAGACAGTGGTTGTGTTGAAATCTCCAACAATTAGTGTGTTACAGTCTATTTCTCCTTTTAGATCTAGCATTCTTTCCTTCACATATTTGGGTGCTCCTGGGTTAGGTGCATCGACATTTATAACCATTATATCTTCTTGATAGAATAACTTTTTTACTACAATATAGTGCCCTTCTTTGTCTCTTCAAACAGTTTTGGTTTTAAAGTCTATTTTGTCAGAAATGAGTGTCGTGACTCCAGCTCTTTTTTGGTTCCTATTTGCATAGAATATCTTTTTTCAACCCTTCACTTTTAGTCTGATATGTCTTTATCCACAAGATGTGTTTCTTGTAGGCAACAGAGAGTTTCTGGTTTTTTATTTATTCAACCAGTCTGTGTCTCTTGATTGGAAAACTTAATCCATTAACATTTAATATTTTCATCAATATTTCCAGACTTGACCCTACCTTTAATTTGGCCATTGTCTTAATGAACTTTTATTCCCTTATCCCTGTCTATTCATTCTTTAGTTTTCCTAGAATAGCACTCTCTTCAGAGTTTCTTAAAGAGCTGGTCATGTATTGGCAAATTCTTTCAGGTTTTGTTTGTCTGAGAAGATTTTAATCTTTTTTTCCCATATGAAGAATAATCTTCTTGGTTATAATAATCTTGGTTGAAATTGTTTCTCTCTTAACACTTTCAATATGTCTTCCCATTCTTTCCTTGCTTCCATTGTTTCCATTGAAAGGTCCGGTGTTAGCCTGATGGGATGACCTTTGTAGGTCACTTGTCATTTCTCTCTTGCCAATTTTGGTGTCATGTGTTTATCTGTGGTCTTTGCCAGTCTGGCTATGATGTGTCTTGAGGAAGATCTTGGGTTGATTGATTCTATTTGGGGTCCTTTGTATTTCTTGGGTCTGGATGTGTGAATGCTTCTCTAGACTTGGGAAGTCTTCTTCCAGGATTTCATGGAATAGATTTTCCATGCCCTTATCAGTTTCTTTGCCTTCTGGGATTCCAATTATTCAAATGTTTGGACGTTTAATAGAATCTAGGGTTTCATGTATATTATCCTCATTTTTTTGGTTATTTTCTCGTTTTTTTTCTTTTTTTTTTTTTTTTTTTCTAGACCAGAATTTTCATATTCTACATCAGAGATTTGATCTTCAGCATGGTCTTGTCAACTTTTAGTACTTTCTAGAGAGTTTTTGATTTCCTCTATTGTAGACTTTATCTCTAATAGTTCCATCTGATTCTTTTTTATAATGTCCACTTCCTCTTTCATATTGTGAAAAGACTTTATAATCTCTAATATTTTGTTGTCTCTTTTCTGTTTCAGCTCATAGATTTTTGTCACCATGAATGTTTAAAATTATTTCTCTGACATTTGGTAACTTCCTTTATTTTTTCAAGAGATGGAAGAGAGGTATTGTGTTCTTTTGTGCGTGCACTCACCAGACAGAGAGAGACAGAGAGACAGAAAGCGAGAAATCACCCCCCAGGGGGATGGCCATGCCACAATCCTTTCTCCTCCATTCTCCTCTCGGGATCTTGGGCACGCATGCACACGCACCTGGCATGAGTTTAAGCCACCAGGTTCGGGACCCAAACCATGGTTGACTATGTGGGAGCCCAGCAACATAGCCATTACACCAACTGCTGGTCCCTGTATACCTTTTTAAAGAGTGTTTCCTTGACTTGGAACAAGTGTGCTTCCCTTTTGCTGTGGTAAGTTGTGTGCCAAAATCTCTCTTCTGCTGTGTTTGTCAATGTGCTCTCCACAAGAGGAGTCTTCTATTCAGGTGTCTGAAGAACAGGATCTCCTTTTTCACAGGTGGATCAGTAAGAGGAGGATCTAAGGGAGCTTCACAGTACTAGGGTATTTTAAATATGTGATTCTAGACCTGTCTAGTCCCTTTAGAAGGATAGAAAATGAGTAGGAAATGACAATATAAGAGGGAAACAAAAAGAATATAAAGAAGAATAAAGAAAAGATCATGACCACCAGCATGCTTTTGCCAGAGGGTTGAAGATGGAACTGGGTTCTGTTGGAGAGTTGGAAGTTGCCTTACAGACAGGTGGAGCTCTGGGGTTCAGGGAAGTAGGCTGTGTCCAGTGACCAGCCCTGCCTCACTGTCCCTAGTTTTTCCAGGGAGTTGGAGATGGAACTGGGTTCTGTTGGAGAGGAAGCTGCCTGTAGGCTTACAGTCAGGAGGAGCTCTGAGGCTTGGGGAGCTGGACTGTGGTCAGTAACGGGCCCTGCCTCAGGGTCCCCAGTTTTGCCAGGGGTTTGGAGATGAAACTGGGTTCTGTTGGAGAGATGGAAGGTGCCTGTAGGTTTACAGACAGGGGGTGCTATGTGGTTTGGGGAGCTGGGCTGTGGCCAGTGACCAGCCCTGCCTCAGGGTCCTTGGTTTTGCCAGGGGTTTGAAGATGAAATTGAGTTCTGTTGGAGAGGTGGAATCGGCCTGTGGGCAAAAGAGCAAAAGTTAAAAATAAATTTAAAGACACAGAGAGAGACAGAGACAGAGAGAAGGCAGAGATTGCTCTACATATCTAGGTGTTTGGATCTTGAAGAAGAGGCTTCAGGACCAGGAGTCGACATGTGCAGAAGTCCTTATAGTGCAGAGCCTGTTTCCCTGTAGCAGCTCTCTATTGCTGGAGGAGAAAAGTGCCCCGGATCTTTTCAGGATTCTGGGTCTTTTGGGCGCGACACAAATCAAAGTGAGGGAAGAGAGAAGAAAAATCCCCTGGATCCCTGCAGGATTAATTTACTCGAAAAAGAAATAATAAAAAATAGTGAACATGCAAAAATTTTGTGAAGAAGGTGAAGGAAAACCACAGAACATGCCAAAGGTAGAGGAAGACCGCCCTTTGGAAAATGTACCACAAGAGGCAGAAGGAAGCCCTCAGCCTCCCGAAGAAGAAGGTGTAAACCAGGAACCAGAAGGAATCCTTAGAGAAGGGCCAACTCAGCCCAGCCAGGGATTGAAAGAGGACACTCCGTTAGGTATTTTTACCGTAAAGAAATGATAAGAGGAGTAGACAAATTGAAAAGGCTTAGGGAAGAGATAAGAAGAGTAAGAAACAAGTCCGTGATGATGCATTGGAAGCAAAGACATTCATGCAGCCGTCCTTATCCAGTGTGCTTTAGGCCTTGAGTTCTTTTTTTGTCTGATATTAAAATCTGGCCTCTGCTTTCTTTCTGTTAGCATTTTCTGACGTATCTTTGGCCTTAATTTTACTTTTAATCATCTGGTGGAATTTTGTTTTAGGTAGTTTCCTTGTTACCAGCAACTTGTTGGATTTTGGATTTTGGCCTATTTTCCAGGTCTATTTTTTCAGCTGGGAAGTTTTACACATATGCATGGAAATATATTCATTCCATAATGTAATGTAAAACATAATAGATTATAAAGCATCATATTTAGTATCAGCTCACTTATATAGGATAAAATTCCAAATTGTGTGTGTCTATATGTATACATATTTAAAAAACAACCATGTTTAATTTCTGTGTGGTTTGAAGTTTCTTTTATTTCTTTTTTTTTTACTTTCCACTTATGTATTTTTAAATGAACACAAGTCACACACAAAAGGTTTTTTTTTTTTTTAACAATTAAAAGTAAAATAATTTGCAACCAGGTTATAAGGGCAATGGGGGCACCTAACCTCTTGACGAAAGAACTATAAAAAAGAATTGTAAACCTCAAATTACTTCTGACTCTCTTAGCCATAGAAATAAAACTGGCAATTATTACAGTTAAAAAAAAAAGAGGCTTCAAGCAGAGGGTCTTTAGTTACTCTAGTTTCAAAAATGGGCAGGGCACCACTTAGATGTAGATTGATTCTGACATTAGCAAGCAAAGGAGAGGTCAGAGGCAAGAAAAAGGTCTTACAAATAAGAAGGAATCTTAAAGACAGTGAGAAAGAGAGGAAGAGACAGAGAGAAGGGAGACTTGGCCCTTACTGTTGTGGTGTTTGGGTGGCCCTTCCTGTTGTGGTGTTTGGGTCTGGAAGGAGAGATTTGGAGGAGAGGATCTTCCTTGAAAGGGGAAGGTACAACACAGATATACATGGATTCTGAAATTAGGAAGATAAAGAAGAGGTCACAGGCTAGAAAAAGTTCTTACAGATAAGAAAGGTATTTAGAAAGATAAATAGAAAGATATAGAGAGAAAGGCAGAGATGGCCCTACCTTTCTAGGTGTTTGAGTCTGGAAGGAGAGGTTTGGAGCAGAGTGTCTTCAGTTACATTTGCCCCTGAAAGGGACAGGGTACAACTCAGATGTAGATGGTTATGAAATTAGCATGACAAAGGAGAGGGCAGAGTAAAGGAAAAGTTCTTAAAATTAAGAAGCTGTAAAAAGATAAGAAGAGAGAGACAGAGACAGAGAGAAGGCCAAGATGGCCCTATCTGTATAGGAGATTTTGTGTGGAAAGAGAGGTTTGGGCAGAGGGTCTTCAGTTACTCTAATTCCAAAAAGGGGCAGGACACAATTTAGATGTAAAAGGGTTCTGAAAATATCAAGACAAAAGAGAAGTCAGAGGCAGAAAAGGTACTTAAAATTTAAAAAAGGGACCAGCTAGTTGCCGTAATGGCTATGTTGCTGGACTCCCATGTAGTCGACCATGGTTTGAGTTCCGGACCTGGTGGCTTAAACTCACACCAGGCACATGTACGTGTGTGCCCAAGAACCTGAGAGGAGAATGGAGGAGGTGGGATTGCAGTGTGGCCATCCCCCCTGGGGGGGGGGATTTCTCGCTTTCTGTCTCTCTGTCTCTCTCTCTCTGTCTTTCTGGTGGGCATACACGCCCTACAGCAAAAACCTCTCAAAGAAACTTAAAGGCACACAGAGAGAGACAGAGACAGAGAAATGACCCTAACTCTCTAGATGTTTGAGTTTGGAAGGAGAATTTTAGAGCAGAGGATCTTCATTTTTCTAGTCTTTAAAAGCGGCAGGCAAAACTGAGATGTAGATGGATTCTGAAATATGTAAGATAAAGGAGAGGCTAGAGGCAAGAAAAATTTCTTTTTTTTCCCTTTTTTGGAGAGGTTTTTGCTATAGGGTGCGTGCACTCGCCAGTAAGACAGAGAGACAGAGAGAAAGAAAGCGAGAAATCACCCCCCAGGGGGATGGCCATGCTGCAATCCCTTTTCCTCCATTTTCCTCTAGGAACCTTGGACACGCATGCACATGCACCCAGCATCCAGGACGCAAACCGTGGTTTACTATATGGGAGTCCAGCGACATGGCCATTAAGCTAACTGCTGGTCCCAGAAAAGTTTCTTAAAATTAAAAAAAAAATTAAAGACCGAGAGAGACAGAATGCAATGATAGTCTTACCTGTCTAGGTGTTTTGCTCTGAAAGGAAAAGTTTGATTCAGAATATCTTCAGACACTTTAGTCACTGAAAGAGCACATCTCAGATTTAGATGGAGTCTAAAATTAGCAAGACAAAGGAAATGTCAGAGGCACGACAAAGTTCTTCAACTTTAAAAAGAATAATTTAAAGAAAGAAGAGATAGAGAGAAACAAGAACAATAGGTGGCCCTAACTGTTTAGGTGTTTGGGTCTGTAAAGAGACATTGGGCAGAGGTTCTTCAATTTCTCTAGTCCCTGAAAGGGGCTGGGTAAAACTCAGTTGTTGATGGATTCTGAAATTAGTAAGACAGATAAGAGGACAAAAACAATAAACAGATATTAACGTCAAACAAATATTTGAAGACACAGAAGGAGAGAGAAAGAGATAAAGAGAAGGCAGAGATGACCCTACCTGTCTAGGTTTTTGGGTCTGGAAGGAGAGGTTTGTTGCAGAGGGTCTTCAGTTACTCTACATTGTGAAAAGGGTAAGATACAACTCAGATGTAGATGGATTCTGAAATTAGCAAGAGAAAGGAGAGATCAGAGGCAAGAAAAAGTCTTAAAATTTAAAAATATTAAATATATATATATATAAAGAAAGAAAGAGACAAAGAAGGCAGAGATGGCCCTATCTGTGTAGGTGTTTGGCTCTGGAAGGAGAGGTTTGGACAGAGGGTCTTCAGTTACTCTAATCTCTGAAAGCAGCAGTGCTGAGCTCAGATGTAGATGGATTCTGAAATTAGCAAGAGAAAAGAGAGGTCAGAGGCAAGAAAATGTTATTAAAATTTAAAAAAAAAAAGCTTAGAAAGAGAAAGAGAGAGAAAGTATAGGCAAAAATGGCTATATCTTTTTAGTTATTTGAACTGGAAGGAGGGGTTTGGGGAAGAGTAGTTCCTCTAGTCACTGGTTGGGGCAACATAACTCAGATGCAAATGGATTCTGAAATTAGCAAGACAAAGAAGAGATCAGAGGCAAGAAAACTATTAAAATTAAAATAAAATTAAAGACAGGGAGAGAGTGAGACAGAAACAGAGAAAAGAGTTGGCCCTACCAGTTTAGTAGTTTGGGACCAGAAGGATAGGTTTGGAACTGAGGGACTTCACTTATTGCAGTCCCTGATTGGGGCAGGACAAAACTCAGTTGTAGATGGATTCTGAAATAAGTAAGACAAAGAGAAGTCAGAGGCAAGTAAAAGCCCTTAAAACTAAAAGAAAATATAAGACAGAGAGAGACAGAGACAGAGTGAAGTAGAAATGACCCTAGATGTTCAGGTATGGAAGGAGAGGTCTGGAGTAGAGGGTCCTCAGTTAACCTAGTCCCTGAAAGTGGCAGGACAAAAGTGAGATGTAGATAGATTCTGAAATTACCAAGAGAAAGGAGAGATCATAGAAAGAGAAAGTTCTTAAAATTAAAGAAAAAATTTCAAGACAGAGAGAGAGTCACAGAGACACAGAGAAGGCAGAGATGGCTTTAACTGTCTAGGTGTTTTGGTCTTGAAGGAGAGGTTTGGAGCAGATGTTCTTCAGTTACTTTAGTCCCTGAAAGGGATAAGGCACAATACAGATATAGATTGATTCTGAAATTTGCAAGAAAAAAGAGGGTATAGGCAAGAAAAATTCTTAAAATAATATGAAATTTAAAGACAGAGATAGAGAGAGACACAGACAGAAAAGAGAGAATGTCCTACCTGTCTAGGTGTTTGTTCTAGAAGGATAAGTTTGGAGAAGAGGGTCTTTGGTTACTCCAGTTGCTGAAAGGGTCAGGGCACACTCAGATATAGATGGATTCTGACATTAGCATGATAAAGGAGAGGTCACAGGCAAGAAAACATTCTTACAATTAAAAAAAATTAAAGACAGGGAGGGTGAGAGACTGAGACAGAGAGAAGGTAGAGATTATCCTAACTGTCTAGGTTTTTGGATCTGGAAGAAATGGTTTGGAGTAGAGAGTGTCTAGGTTTTTGGATCTGGAAGAAATGGTGAGGAAGAGAGGGCCTTCAGTTACTCTGGTCCCTGAAATGGGCAGGGAACAAGTCAGATGTAGATGGATTCTGAAATTCCCAAGACAAAGGAGATTACAGTGGCAAGAATATTTCTGAAAATTAAAAAAATTGAAGACAGAGAGAGACATAGAGACAGAGAGAAGGCAGAGATGGCCCTACCTGCCTAGGTACTTGGGTGTGGAAGAAGTTTGGAGCAGAGGGTCTTCAGTTACTCTAATCTCTGAAAGGGATAGGGAACAACACAGATGTAGATGGATTCTGAAATTATTAGCATGACAAAGGAGTGGACAGAATCAAGAGTTCTTTTTTTTTTTTTTGAGAGGTTTTTCTGCTATAGGGCGTGTGCGCTCGCCAGACAGAGAGAGACGTAAAGACAGAAAGCAAGAAATCACCCCCCAGGGGGGGTGGTCACGCTGCAATCCCTTCTCCTCCATTCTCCTCTCGGGATCTTGGGCACGCACGCACACGCGCCCGGTGTGAGTTTGAGCCACCGGGTCTGGGACATGAACTGCGGTCAACTACATGGGAGTCCAGCGACATAGCCATTACGCTAACTGCTGGTTCCCCAAGAGTTCTTAAAATTAAAATAATTTAAAGACAGAGAGAGAGAGACATAGAAAAGTCAGAGATGGCCCTACCCATCTAGGTGTTTAGGTCTGCAAGATTTGGAACAGAGGGTCTTCAGTTACTTTACTTTTGTCTTAGTCTCAGGTTTTGTCTTCTAGATTAGAAATTTTATCTTTTTCAATAGTCCCTGGAAAGGGCAGGGCACAATTCAGATGTAGATGAATATTGAAATTAACAATACAGGTCAGAGGCAAGAAAAATTTCTTAAAATAAAAAAATCAGACAGGAAGAGAGAGAGAGACAGAGATAGAGACATAGAGAAAGTAGTGATGGTCCTTCCTGTGTAGGTGTATGGAAGGAGAGGTGGTTTAGAGCAGAGGGTCTTTAGTTACTCTAACCCCCAGAAAGGACAGGGCACACCTCAGATGTAGATAATTCTGAAATTAGCAAGACAAAGGAGAGATCAGAGGTGAGAAAAAGTTCTTAAAATTAAAAAATAATTTAAAGACAGAGAATGACAGGAACTGAGGCAGAGAGAAGGCAGAGATGGCACTGTCTAGAAAGAGAGGTTTAGTGCAGATGGTCTTTTGGGAAAGGGTTAGGACACAACTTATATGTAGATAGATTATAAAATTAGCAAGACAAAGAGAGTTCAGAGGTATGAAAAAGTTTTTAAAATTAAGTAAAAAAAATTAAAGACACACACAGAGAGGGACAGAGACAGAGAGAAGGCAGAGATGACTGTAACTGTCTAAGTGTTTGGGTCTGGAAGCAGAAGTTTGGAGAAGAGACTCTTCAGTTACTCTAGTCCCTGAAAAGGCACAGGGCACAACTCAGATGTAGATGGATTCTGAAATTAGCAAGACTATGGAGAAGTCAGAGGCAGGGAAATATTCTTACAATTAAAAAAAAATTAAAGGCAGAGAGAGAGACAGAGACAGAGTCAGAGAGAAGGCAGAGAGGTCCCTACCTTTTTAAGTGTTTGGGTCTGGAAGAAGAGGTTTGGTGCAGAGGGTCTTCAGTTACTCTAGGCAGTGATTCTGAAATTAGCAAGACAAAGGTGAGGGCCAAAGTAAGAAAATGTTCTTAAAATTAAAAAAAATCTTAAAGACAGAGCGAGAGAGATGCAGAGACAGAGAAAAGACAGAGATGGCCCTCTGTATCTAGGTGTTTGAGTCTGGAGGGAGAGGTTTGGACCAGAGTGTCTTCAGTTACTCTATTCTAGGAAAGGAGCAGGACACAACTCAGATTTAGATGAATTATTTCTAGGTGTTTGGTTTTGGAAGGAGAGGTTTGGAACAGATGGTCTTCAGATACTCTAGTCCCTCATTTTTTGGTGTTATTTTTTCATTGTTTTATATAATTTTGTCTAGGTCTCAGGTTTTTTTCTTCTAGATTAGAAATTTTATCTTTTTCAATAGTCTAATTTGCTATTAATATTTTTTGAGGAGAATTTGATTTCTTGTCTTATGGTTTTCCTCTCTAGGAGGTTGTTTTTTTTTGTTGTTGTTGTTTTTGTTTTTTAAATGGTGTCTATCTACTTCTCCAATTAGTGGAATGACTTTATCATATGCTGGAACTTACTGTTTTCTCTTACATTTCATTTTATCTGGTTATTTTGAATAGTCTGAAATTTTTTTCCTGATATTCCTGTGAATTCTATTAACTTGTCTGTGGATGAAGATGAGTTTTTTTGTTCCTTCTTGTTTTCTTGTATTTCTTGGGTCTATCTGCTGTTTTTTGGACATCTAATGGAGAATATACTTCTTCCTAATTTTTTGGAGTTCATTCTGTCATGTCAGAGGGGAAAATGAGCTCTACTTCTCAGGTGTGTTCTTGGGAAAGGGCCTCATCTTCCAGTCATAGAAGGGTGTATCTTGGATCTGAGTTCCACCTCTAGGCTCCAGGCCAGCAAGGGAAACTGAGGCAGGGGTACCACTGCCAGCACCCCACATCCAGGCTCCCAAGACCAGGACCCCAACCCCTAGAGAGAGTGGCCCTTGCTCTGCAGGAGAACTCCAGTTCCACACTAGGCCCCTGGCCAGCAAGGGAAACTCAGGCAGAGGCACCACTGCCACAGCCCTACTCTTAGTCTCCCAAGACCAAGACCTCACCCCCTAGAGAGGTAGGCAGGGTTATTTTTTTTTCTTTGCTCTTTCTTTTTGTTTTGTTAATACCCTCCTATTCCTAGTCCCACAAAGTGGCCCTTGCTCTGCAGGAAAGCTGAAGGTCCATCTTTAGGCCATTAGCCAGCAAGGGTAACTGAGGCCGGGCCACCACTGCCCCTGCCCCACTTCCAGGCTCCCAAGACCAGGACCCCATCCCCTAAAGAGAGTGGTCCTTGCTCTGTAGGAAAGCTCCAGTTTTATCTCTAGGCTCCTGGTCAGCAAGGGAAACTGAGGCAGGAGAACCACTGCCCCCACCTACTTCCAGGCACCCAAGTCCTGGACTCCACCCCCTAGCGAGGTAGGCAGGTTTTTATTTTTTTTTAATTTTTTGCTCTTCTATTCGTTTTGTTAATACCCTCCTCTCCAGTGTCCCACAAAGTGGCCCTTGCTCTTCAGGAGAGCTCCAGTTCCATCTCTGGGCCCCTGGTGAAAGCACAGCAAGTGACTTTTTCTTTATTCTCCTCTATACTCTTTTTGTTCCTCTTACATTATCCTCTCTTCCTCATCTTCCACCCTACCAGAGGGATAAGACAGATCTAGGATCACAATACTGAAATTCCCTAATACTGTAAGGTTCCCTGTGATCTTCCCCTGTACTGAACCACCTGTGAATACGGAGATACTATTCTTCGGACACCTGAATAGAGCACACCTCTTGAGACCACACTGCTAAAAACAACAGAAGACAGATTTCCGCATACATTAATTCACAGCAATAGGGAAACACACTTGCTCCTAAGAGATTTTCAAAAGTGAATACATCTTCCAATGGCTAGAAGTAGAAGAAGAGCCTCAGGCCTGAATAAACCAGGAAATATGTCTCCATCAAAGGAACAGAGTAACTACCCTTCATCTCTCCTAAAATCTGAGGATGTTACCAAAATGTCAGAGAAAGAATTTAGAACATCCATGCTGAACAAATTCTATGAGTTGGAACAGAAAAGAGACAAAGAACTACAGGAGATTAGGAAGTCCTTCCACGATATGAAAGGAGAAATGGACACTCTGAGAAAGAATCAGATGGAGCTCTTAGAGACAGGAAATAAAAAACTCTCTTGAAAGTATTAAAAGTCGACTAGACCATGCTGAAAATCGAATCTCTGATATATAAAACCAAAAGAGAAAGCAAAACTACAGAGCTTTTAGAAGATAACACAGCCTTTGAATTGAGAGTCATGCCATTAAAAAGATAACAAAAATATTGATCACAAAGGGTAAAAAATGGGTAAAACTGACTGCATTTAACACTGCAAACTTGGTTCATCCAAATACATAATGAATCCTGGATTAGATACTGGTTTGACCAAAGCTATAAAGTTTGGTGGTCAACTGGGGAAATCTGAAGATGGTTTACATGTCATGAGATAAAAATTTAATTGAATGGAAAGTCAGGGACTATTGACTAAGAATTAATTTTGATTATACACTCATACACATACATATGTGAAATCCAGTGGAATATGCACTAACGTACAAATGCTAGTGACCTTTGGGCAGTAGAAAGAGAAAGTTGATTGAAAAAAAAAATTTGCTTTCTGAGCCAGGCAATGACCGGTGGTTAAGATGGCTGGATCCCACATGGTCAACTGCACAGTTCAAGTCCTGGACCTGGTAGCTTGAAAAACATGCCAGATGCATGAGCTTGTGTGTCCAAAATCCCAAGAGGAGAATGGAGGTAAAGGAACTGCAGTATGGTTATTCCTCTTGAGATGCTTTCTCACTTTCCTTTTTTTCTTTCTCTCTCTGTCTCTAGCAAGTGTACACCCTTATAGAAATTTTTTTTAAGTTTGTTTTTTGTATATCTTAATTTTTTACAGTATACATGTACTGTTTCTTTAATAATAAAAGGATTATTTTAAAATATGTTTAAATAAATGAATAAAAATGAATACACAAATTGTGGAAAGCAAAAATAAATAAATAAAAACAATAAATTCAGAGGAGAAATGTTTGCTGCAAATATAATCAACATAACTAATATCCAGAATGCTTTTTAAAACAGATTAATTAATGAATAAAAAAAGCAGGCGCTCTAATTGAAAAATGGACATGAACAAGAATGTCATATAAAGAGAAATCCAAATTACATTAAACTTATGAAAAGATGGTCCAGTTTATTAGTCAACAGAAAAATAGATATCACTACCTTGCAGTAAGTGCACCACGAATTCATGGCAACACTATTCATAATAGGTCCAAACTGGAAAAGACCTAACTGTCCATGAACATTAGGATGAGTTTTTTCCATTGTGGCATAGCCATGCTTCAGAATTACCTATAGGGGGGCCAGCAAGTGGCATGGTGGTTAAAGGTGCTGGACTCCCATATGGCCAACCACGGTTCAAGTCTCGGATCTGGTGGCTTGCTTTTTCACTTCCTCTCTATCTGTCTGTCTCTCTCTGATCAAACTGGAAAATAATAATGATAATAATAATAAATAAAGTTAAATAAAATAATTCTTAAAAAAAAAAGAAATTTCCATCCAAAACCATGAGATACACTTTTTTCTCACCCCCACATGGAACCTTTTCAAAGATTGACCACATCATTGGGCACAAAGCAAGCTTCTACAGATTCAAAGGCATAGCAACTATATCCAGCATTTTCTCTGACCATGGTGGAATTAAACTTGAGTTTAATTTCAAGAGAAATCCTCAAAAATACTCAAATACATGGAAACTAAATAACCTACTCCTGAATGACTCCACAACTATGGATGAAATAACGACTGAAATTAAAAGATTCATGGAAGCCAATGATAATGAGACATGAGTTTCCATAATCTTTGGTACACTGCTAAAGAAATCATAAGGGGGAAGTTCATAGCAATTAGTGCACATAAGAGGAAGACAGAAGGAAGGCAAATGGATCACCTAACATCATGCCTTAGATAACTGGAAAGGCAACAGCAAAATAATCCGAAAAAACTCCTGGAGAAAGGAAATAATAAAGACATGAGCAGAAATAAATGAAATATAAAATAAATGAACTATACAGAAAATAAATGAAAATAAAAACTGTCTCTTTGAAAAGATAAACAAAACTGATAAATGACTAGTGAGACTTATTAAGAAGAGAGAAAGGAACCAGGTGAATCAAATCTGCAATGAAACGGGCAATATAACAACAAAGTAGAAATACTAAACATCATTACAGTATAGTATGAACAACTATATGCCAAGAAACAAGACAATCTGGATGAGATGGACAAATTCCTGGACACATATAGTCTACTCAGATTGAGCAAGGAGGATATAGAAAGTCTGAACAGGCCGATAACAAGCCATGAAGTTGAATAAGTAATAAATAATCTCCCAACAAAGAAAAGCCCTGGCCCTGATGGCTTCATCTCTGAATTCTACAAAACTTTAAATGAAGAGTTAACCCCCATTCTGCTCAAGTTATTTCTAAAGATTCAAAAGGGTGAATCTTTCCGTAATTCTTTCTATGAAGCCTCTATCACTCTTATCCTTAAAACAGATAAAAACAGGACAAGGAAGGAAAACTATAGACCAATATCTCTGATGACTATAGATGCAAAAATTCTCAACATGATACTAGCAAATCGTATCCAACAACTTATAAAAATGATTATACATCATGATCAGGTGGGCTTTATTCCAGGAATGCAAGGTTGGTTCAACATATG
>NW_006204446.1:187391-187906 GCF_000334495.1 Tupaia belangeri chinensis | reverse complement strand
ACCTCCACAAGGAAAACTATGAGAAGCTGAAAAAAGAAATTGAAAATGACACAAAAATGTGGAAGGACATCCCATGTTCCTGGATTGGAAGAATCAATATAATCAAAATGGCAATTCTACCCAAATTAATCTACATACTTAGTGCAGTGCCAATCAAAGTACCAGACACATTCTTCACAGATCTAGGAAAGACAATCATAAAATTTGTCTGAAATTATAAAAGATCCCATATTGCCAAAGGAATTCTGCAGAAGAGTGATGTGGGTGGCATCTCATTCCCTGACCCTAAATATATAATACAAAGCTGTGGTAATCAAAACAGCATGGTACTGTCACAGAAATAGACACGTGGACCAATGGAACAGAATATAGTCCCCAGAAATAAATTCCCAAACATACAGTGAACTGATTTTTTATTTTTATAATTTTTTTTTGAGAAATTTTTGCTATAGGGCGCATGCACTCCTCAGACAGACAGAGACAGAGAGACAGAAAGCGAGAAATCATCCCCCAGG
>NW_006204446.1:178718-187029 GCF_000334495.1 Tupaia belangeri chinensis | reverse complement strand
AGGGAAAGACTTCTTAACTAAGACCCAGAAAGCACAATTGATAATTCCCAAAATAGACAACTGGGATTACATCAGACTAAAATGTTTCTGCATGGCAAAAGACAGAGTAATTAGTGTGAATCAACAGCCCTCAGAAGAGGGGCAGTGACACTGCCTGGGGGAGATGTCACAACTGTAAGTTGAACCCAGGGGCCCAAAACAGGCAAAGGCAGAGATGGCTAGCAGCTTTCTGTTCTTGCTAGCACTGGGTCTGGGAAGGAGACACAGGCTGGGGGAGACATCACAGCCATGAAGTTGAATCCAGAGGTCCCAAACAGACAAAGGTGGAGATGGCTATCAGGTTTCTATTCTGGGTAGCACTGGGTCTGGGAGGGAGACACTGGCTGGGGGGAGACTTCACGACCATGAAGTTAAACCCAGGGGCCCCAAACAGGCAAAGGCGGAGATGGCTTGCAGCTTTCTGTCCTGCCTAGGACTGGGTC
Source organism: Tupaia belangeri chinensis (assembly GCF_000334495.1). Taxonomy (NCBI): domain Eukaryota; kingdom Metazoa; phylum Chordata; class Mammalia; order Scandentia; family Tupaiidae; genus Tupaia; species Tupaia belangeri. The sequence continues at coordinate 186,547 of NW_006204446.1, read as the reverse complement.
TAGGAGGGGGACACTGGCTAGGAGAGACTTCATAGCCTCAAGGTAGAATTCAGAGGCATAAAACAGGCAAAGGTGGAGATGGCTATCAGCTTTCTGTCCTGGCTAGTGCTGGGTCTGGGAGTGAAAAGTGTCTTAAAATTAATGGAGCTTGGGCCAGCAGGCGGCATGGTCATTGAAGTGCTGAACTCTCACATGCTGACTGCAGTTCGAATTCCTGTCCCAGTGGCTTGAAACTCACACCGAGCCCATGTGTGTGTGTGTGTGCCCAAAATCTCAAGAGGAGAATGGAGGAGAAGGACTGTGGCGTGGTCATCACCTCTGGAAAATGATTTCTCACTTTCTCTCTCACTGTGTCTGTCTCCCTGGTGAGTGCATGCACCCGATAGCTAAAAAAAATCTCTCTCCAAAATTATAATTAATAGAGATTATGACAAGAAATAAAGTTTATCTTTTTATTTTTATCTTTTAATGCCATTTCCATGAATTTTTTGAGGTTTCCTCATAAGTATGGATATAGATATATAGGTATAGATCACATTTCATTTATTTACCCATTCACCAGAGGATATCTGGGCTATTTCCAGCTTTTGGCTATTACAAATAATGTAATAAATAGGAGCATACAAATATCTGTCTGGCATCCTGCTTTCAACTTTTGAGTATGTACCCAGAAGTAGAATTGCTGAATCATGTATAATAGTAATTCCATGTTTTATATTTCGAGCAATAGCCATACTGTTTTCTACTACAGCCACACCATTTTACACCCCTCAGAAATGCACAAGTTTTCCCAGGTTTCCATATCCTCACCAACACTTGTAATTTTCTATGTATTGTTTTAATAATAGCTAACCTAATGGGTATGAAGTGGTATCCCATTGTGGTTTTGATTCACATGTCCCTTATAAGTGATGCTGAGCATCGTTTCATATCTTTGTGACTCTCCTGTATTCTTTGTATAAACCTCTGTTCAAGTCCTTTGCCAAGTTTTGAATTGGTTTGTTTTTCAGTTATTGGTTTGCAGGAATCATTTACATATTTTAGAGACTGACCTCCTATCATATATATAATTTGCAAATATTTTCTCCTTTTCCATGTGTTGCCTTTCAATATCAAAGGCAAAAACTATCGATAGTGTCCTTCAATGCTCAAAAGTTTTTAATTTTGAAGAAGTTGCATTTTATCTGTATTTTTTCTTTTGTTGTCTATGCTTTTGGTATCAATTTTGCTTTTTGTTTGTTTGCTTGTTTGTTTTATGTAATGAAACACACTTGAAGATGAAGGAAAGCTTTCAATGTAAATTTTAAACAATGGGAATCAATATCCTGAAGCACTTCTTCAAAGAATTTTAACAGAAAATAAAACATGACTTTACCCATATGATCATAAAGACAAACCACAATTGAAGCAATATGGTATTTGTGACTGCATGTATGACTCTGAGGACCCTTCAATCTTTTTTTAAGAATTATTTAAATAATTAATTATTATTATCATTAATTTTTACTTTGCTCACCAGAAAGAGAGAAAGCGAGAAAGCAAGTTGCTGGGTCCAGGACTAGAACCATAGTCTGCTATGTGGGAGTCCACTACCTTAGCCAGCATGCCATCCACTGGACACTTCAGTATTAAAAGTAGGTGAAGATACTGTCTCCTTGTCCTTAAGTAAACTAATAACTTAGTTTAACTGCATATTTAAATACAATAAGTTTTATTTTAAAATCACATTCTTGGAAATATTTAAGGACATCAGGGCATGCTAATGAGGGAAAGAAAGAGCTTATTCTAGTTTTGCTATTTCTTTTTAAATTTCTTTTTTTCTTCCCAGAGTGTGTGGGAGGGAGAGCATCCCTCCTCCCCCAAAACAGGACATTAATCCCACAATTCAGCCCCAGCTATAGCCAGTTCTGGATTATAGGCAGACATGTGCCCAACATGTTTTGAGAGGTCTCCAGACATGAACCCACAACCTTCTCATGTGGGTCAGCCTTGCGGAGAGTGGTATTACTATTGTGTCACCATCCAACCAGCCACCAAATTCTACTTTCACTTTTAAAAAGCTCCACCCTAAACATAAACATATGTATAAACAAAGTATAGAGAAAAGGGCCAAAATGTCCACACTAGTGCTCCAAGTGTTGTGAGAATATTAGTGATTTCTTTCAAACAATAAAAATTTTCTCATTTTCTAAATTGAGTACACAAGGTTTTGTTTTGTTTTGTTTTGTTTTTAAAAAAAGAGTTCTTGGAAATTCATATTATGAAAAAAAAATATCTTTTTAAAAAATTTTTGCTCCATGGCACCAGCAGTTAGCATAATGGTTATGGCGCTGGACTCCCACGTGGTCAACTGCGGTTTGAGTCCCAGACCCAGTGGCTTAAAATGCCGGGCACATGTGCATGCATTCCCAAGATCCTGAGAGTAGAATGGAGGAAAAGGGATTGCGGTGTGGCCAGCCCCCCTGGGGGGTAATTTCTCATTTTCTCTCTCTCTCTCTCTCTCTCTCTCTCTCTCTCTCTCTCTGTCTTTCTGGCAAGCACATGCACCCTACAGCAAAAACCTCTGAAAAAAAAATTTTGCTACAAAATAAGCTCATACTATAATTCCATTTTATCCCAAATTGTTGATGTCTCCTCATACAGAACCAGGGAAGAAAAACTTAGAATAGACAGGACTTACAGATGTAGAATTACTAGGCTTAGACATATGCCTGAAAATTGAACTCTGTAAATGCTGTAAATGCCATGCAGTATACAGTTAAAATAAATAAAAAGAGAAAAAAATTACCTATGAACTGACAGGCTCTGACAATAAATATTACAATATGTAGACACAATTTTTCTATGTGATCATAATGCCACAAAAATTATTATTTAACTATGGAAAATGTAATAGGCACTTAAAATTTTTTTAACTTCAATTAAATGATCAGGATTGGAAATATGGACCAATAACTAATACCTAGAGGAAATCTTAACTCATTGCATAGCATAAGATCCTTTCAATACCGTATCATGTATTTAACCACCTTTTTTTTTTTTTGAGAGAGATTTTCGCTGTAGGGCGTGGTGTGCTGGCCAGACATACAGAGACAGAGAGACAGAAAGTGAGAAATCACCCCCCAGGGGGGATGGTCATGCCGCAATCCCTTCTCTTCCATTCTCCTCTCAGGATCTTGGGCACACACGCACCCGCACCCTGCGTGAGTTTTAAGTCACCTGGTCCAGGAAGCGAACCATGGTCAACTACGTGGGAGTCCAGTGACGTAGCCATTATGCCAACTGCTGGTTCCCTTTAACCACCTTTTTAATACTAAAATTTAAATGATTTTCTATTAACTTACAAGTGTCAAGAGAAAGTTACGATTTTTAAAAATAAGTATTAGTTCACATTTTGGTTTTTCTTTTTTAAAAATTCTCAGTTGGTTTTAACACCAAGAAAGGAACTGGAAAGTCAGTACTAGGATTGAGGTTATTGATGAGATAGATAACTGGTTTATTGTTATCTGTACTCACTAGTCATATAGTTGAATACACCATAGTGGTTCTTCATCACAGGCTCTTAGTCATCCACTCCTCCATCTCACCTCCTCTTTTTCTCTTTACAGGAAATGTTACTAAAACTTTCTGATCTAAAAAAAAAAAATAGCTGGTGGAAAATACAGTAAAACAGAAAATAAAATATTTAGGTCACTGGCAGCCACACCATAAAAAAACCACCAGTGCTAATTTTTGGTGATTTTAAGCCTAAGCCATCTGGTCTCTCAAGTTCCTCCATAACTCACCTCTGACTTCTCCAGAGCCCCAGGCTAAAATCAAAAGGCTAGATTAAGAATGAATGGGTGCCTGTCCTCTTCCATTGTCCAACGTTTCAGTCACTATTTTCGCTTAGTTCTTTTGAAATTATAAAAGTAATATCAGTTGAAAGCTGAATGAATAAGATAGTTAACAGTGAGTTTCCAGAAAACTCCGTGAAGGGGGAGATGGAGGCTAAGTGGGAGGTGGATGAATCAGCCATATTAGAGAACCTGGAAAGGTGAGAGGAGTTAGAATCTTGATAAATCTAATCACTTATTGGCTCAGGGTTTGTCAATCAGTACGTCCCAGCAAATGAGATTAAGGAAGAGTTGTGGGAGGGAAGAGAATGACGCAGCAACCTATTTGCACAGAGAACGTTTGGCCTAGAGACTGCTGCGTAATCATACTGCGGCACCGTTTTTTCTTGCCGCAGCAGCTACTTGTGGAGGAGCTCTGCCCACTGCGACTCTCTGCAGGGTTCCTGCAGGACCCGTGACGGCAGCCATCACAGCCCTCTGCACCCTAGCCCAGGCTGTCGTTGCTTCAGTGCGGCTCTCACAGCCTCAGCACTGCCTTTTATCCCTGCTGCAGCCTTAACTGTCGCTCCATCACTCTGGCAGTCACTGTTCCTTCCACCTCTTCCTCAGCGATCGCCGCTTCTGCTATTTCGGTGAGTCTTTTCCTTCAAGTTCAGGTCTTCTGATCTCGGTGGTAGCCACCTTAGACGTGTAAGATCCTTTGGAAAAATGGCCGAGTCAGCTGACCGCAAGGAACTGTCAGAATCCAGCCAAGAAGAGGCTGGTAATAAAATAATGATGAATGGGCCCGGGGAACATCAGGAACTCGGCGAAGATGCCGCTACCGGGCCTGGAGATGTTGGGAATCGCGGTGAAGAAGCCGCTGCTGGGCCGGGAGAAGAAGGGAAAAAAGGTGAAGATGCTTCTGCTGGGTCTGGGGGACACGGGGTTAAAGGTGGAGATACTGATGAGGACTTAGACCCAGACCGACCAAAAGGACTTATCGGGTATCTTTTAGATACAGACTTCGTTGAAAGTCTACCTGTGAAAGTTAAGTATCGTGTTTTGGCCCTTAAGAAGCTTCAAACTAGAGCAGCAAATTTAGAATCCAAATTTCTGAGGGAATTTCATGACATTGAAAGGAAATTTGCTGAAATGTATCAACCCTTACTGGAAAAAAGACGTCAGATTATCAATGCAATCTATGAGCCTACAGAAGAGGAGTGTGAATATAAATCAGAGTCTGAGAACTATGATGATGAAGAAATGTATGATGAGGAAAAGATGTATGGTAATGAGGAGGGTATGGTACATGAGTATGTGGATGAGGATGATGGTTATGAGGACTGTTATTATGATTACGCTGTTGAGGAGGAGGAGGAGGAAGACCATGTCATGGAGGCAACTGGAGAAGAGAGTAAAGAAGAGGATCCTAAGGGAATTCCTGATTTTTGGCTGACTGTTTTAAAAAATGTTGACACTCTCACTCCTTTGATTAAGAAATATGATGAACCCATTCTGAAGTTTCTGACAGATATTAAAGTTAAGCTTTCAGACCCTGGCGAGCCTCTTAGTTTCACACTAGAATTTCACTTCAAACCCAATGAATATTTCAAAAATGAGCTGTTGACAAAGACTTATGTACTGAAGTCAAAGCTAGCATATTATGATCCCCATCCCTATAGGGGAACTGCAATTGAGTATTCCACAGGTTGTGAGATAGATTGGAATGAAGGAAAGAACGTCACTTTGAAAACCATTAAGAAGAAGCAGAAACATCGAATCTGGGGAACAATCCGAACTGTGACTGAAGATTTCCCCAAGGATTCATTCTTCAATTTCTTCTCTCCTCATGGAATCACCTCAAATGGAAGAGATAGAAATGATGATTTTTTACTTGGTCACAATTTACGTACATATGTAATACCAAGATCAGTATTATTTTTTTCAGGTGATGCACTTGAATCTCAGCAAGAGGGGGTAGTTAGAGAAGTCAATGATGCAATTTATGACAAAATTATTTATGATAATTGGATGGCTGCAATTGAGGAGGTTAAAGCCTGTTGCAAAAATCTTGAGGCATTAGTTGAAGACATTGATCGCTAAACCAGAGTGTATATAGCCTTGAAATTAACCGATGTAAATCTAATAGTTACTCAAGGTATAAGAAGTTAATTACAGTCTTGTGTTCTGTATTTTTCTCATAGTGTCATTTAAAATATATGTCTCAGAAATATATGAAAAGTTCAAATACAAATTCATTATTTCTTGCATTTTAGTATTAGAATGTTTTTAAGAAATGCATACTGTGGTAAATAACTTAAGTATTAATATAATATTGAGTAGTTTAATCCTTCTGAAGTCCTTTTGTCATGTAGTTATTAACCTGTGACTGTGAATATTATCAGAAATGCTAAATGAGATCAATATTTACTTGGGAAGATAATCTTGGAAAACAACCCAAGGGTTTTTACTGGGTTTATTTTTTGTATTTTTTTCTTAGTCTTTTAGCTAATAGATTTAATTTTGTTGTGCCTGCTTCATCTTGTAATTAAAATGCAATAGAATTTAAAACTTGAATGCTTAAGAGGCAGCCCATTTATGGTTAAAAATTTCAGTCAAAACCATATTTATTGTTAATAACAGATTTTTCATAGGCTTTTGTATTTTACGTGCCTGTGATAAATAATGAACATAGTTACACTAAGTTTATTCATCAGTGAAGTGTTAAAGTATTTTCAAAAGTTTGCACATAGTGTTCTATATAATTGTGTAAATCGTGATTACAGTGTATAATTCTCTTGTCCTATAGTATATTGAATTCACTGAATGTGACCACTTTGTCATTTTGGAAAGGTATTTTGTGTTCTTATACTGAAGAATAAAATGAATAAAGATTTCAGAGTGGTTTGAAATTTGGTCTTTTTAAAATTAAAATAATATCTTCACTGAAGAACATTTGGACAATACTAAAAACTATATACTAATTAAACCCAAAATTCATATACCTATTTCCCCATGGATAAGCACTATTAATGTTTTGATTTACTTTCTACAATTTATTTTTGTCTTGTTTACATATCCCTGCACATTTACTAATACTATACTTAGATGTGTAAAGAAATTATATCTTTTTATTGTTTAGAACTCATCTAATCTTATTTTGAAAGTTGTCTGTAAACTGTCAAGAATTATGGAGTGTGAGCTAAAATTTTTTGCTATGTATAGTAAATGTTTGTGGAAAAATGTAAAAATAAATAAATGAAAGAAAAGAAAAAGAACTCATCAAATCTTAATCTCAAATCTGCAGGGAACCAAAACCCTCAATTTTAATCTATCCAATAATGTAAACACTCTTTATAAATCACAGGCTCCTGTGTGTTAGTCTGTTTTTCTGATTTCTTACCTACCCTTTCACAATGTTATCTGGATGCATAAGGTGTTACTTTATGATATGGGACAGGATGCACTGACTGGGGACAGTGGTATGTGGTCAGAACTTGTTCTAGAGCTGACTTTGCTTTTTCTTGTGTATGTGTAAACTCAGAGATTTAGCTTCTCACTTTAGCAGATTATAAGAATGTCATATTCATCCCTCTAGGACAAGCAGGATCTTCTTAGTTCCTTCCATGCCATATGGGAGCTAAGAGTGGCTAGAAAATGCTAACTCTTTGTTATTGTTTTTTAGCCACTCTTGATCTCATATGGTTTTGATGTGGTTTTACAAAATCATTAACTAAAAGTGGCATAAAAGCTCTTCTCCTTTTGACTTACTTTTCCACTGTTAAACATACTTCATCCTTCAGATTTTGGCCCAAAGAGATAAGTTTATACCACTGCCCTGTTTTCCTTATTTGTCTCATGTCTCTGCAATCAACTGGGAGAAGGGTATGAGTTTTTTATTTTCTCCTCTTGTCTGGACAGGGCTCTCCTCTAATATTAAATCTCTCTCCCAGGTATAATAGTACGTGTTCATTTGACTTTCTCTTGGATTGCAATAGTTGATAGGACATA
>NW_006204446.1:149521-178658 GCF_000334495.1 Tupaia belangeri chinensis | reverse complement strand
GAAAGACAATTTACTATTTAAAGGTAACATAAGTCAGGAGATACTTCCAATGTATACCTACACTTTTCACCACCATTAATCTTGACCTCTATGAAATTCCTGTCTGCCCCAAGTCTCTCTCACACACAAAAATTAGGCCCCTTTTAATGGTGACTACGGTTATTGTGCATTTTATGGGGTTATCTCTCCTGATGCTTCATAGAGGAGGTTCAGGAATCTTTTAGTTCTCCCTATCCTTTTATCTTGCCTCTATGAGATAGAACAGACGAAATACTTTTGGGTTTGTTCTGATGGCAGTTCAGCTCCCTTTTTCTGTAGCTCTCATATCAGTGGCTTCCAGATGAAAGTAGGGACACACCTATAAGTTGAACAGGTTGAGTTTGTTCCTCATCATAGTAGGGTGCTGGGAACTATGGAATGTATGGTTAAGTGTGTGTTAGGAAGGGCATATACAGAATTTAGGTTTAAGTTGTGAGATTTAGTGGAAGGGCTAAGGAAATTGCAGATTCCTCTAAATTTGATGCTGACAGAAAGGGGCCAATTTTATGAGTGGTAGCTCAATAAACTTTATCTGTTAGGAAAGGAGACTAGAACAGGCCAAGGCTATAATTGGTAAAGGACTTGTAGTCATTAATCTTAGCCTGGAGTGAGGGAGTGGGTTTGATATCTGGTGAGTTGCACAACAACCCTGTTTTTGTCTGCGCTTAGACAAAATTAACTGGCCTTGCTTTGTCTTATTTTATTTTATTTATTTATCTATTTTTTTGAGAGATTTTTGCTATAGGGCACATGCACTCGCCAGAAAGACAGAGAGAGACAGAGAGATAGAAAGCAAGAAATCACCCCCCAGGGGGGATGGCCATGCTGCAATCCCTTCTCCTCCATTCTCCTTGGGATCTTGGACATGCACACACATGCGCCCGGCGTGAGTTTAAGCCGCCGGGTTCAGGACTTGAACCGCAGTTGACTACATGGGAGTCCAGCGCATAGCCATTACGCTAACTGCTGGTCCCTGTCTTACTTTATTATCATTGCGGAGTAACCTCATCTGAGGTTGGTGTTCTATCTGTGAAATGGCTTATGCCCAATACAAGAATAGCATGACCTATCTCTAAGTGCAGGTCAGCTTCCTGATATTATCTTATTTATTGCTTTTTCTTCTTTTTTTTTTGAGAGGTCTTTGTTACAGGACTTGTGTGCTCACCAGAAAGAGAGAGAGAGACAGAGAGACAAAAAGCAAGAAATCATCCCCCAGGGGGATGGCAATGCTGCAATCCCTTCTCCTCCATTCTCCTCTCGGGATCTTGGGCATGCACGCACACATGCCTCACATGAGTTTAAGCCACCAGGTCTGGGACTCAAACCACAGTCGACTACAGGGGAGTCCAGCGACATAGCCATTGCACCAACTGCTGGTTCCTATTGCTTCTTCTTAAGGATACAATTTGAGGCCATAATCTCTGCCATAGTTTGTGGTGGTTATGGAGGGTCATTTGATTTGGATTTAGACTAGTGTAAAGGTCCTTTAGGTCATGAGGACAGACAATCAACTTCATTCTACATATCACATGCTTAGGTATAGGACCAGTGTTATAAAAAATAGAATTTTACCTTATTTCTTTTTATATTCATCTTTAGAAAGTGAATCATTTTTATGGTTTTGGAAGGGTCAATGAGGTGACTGTTGGGCTTTGCTAAAATTTTGGTATTCCTAAGGAATATACTGAAATATATAAATATAATAAAATTACTCTTTTAGACACAACAATTTATAGTATAAATGACAATAGTAGTGTTACATATGGCAGAGTGGTTAGTCTTTGAAGCCAGACTGATTTAAATCTCAGTTCTATAACTTATCAGTTGGGTGACAATGGGTACCCAACTTTATATGTCTCAGTTTTTATACCTGTAAAAGTATAGCAATCATTTTGTCTCATACTAAGGAATCAGTTTTTATAAAGTGCTTAGAACTATGCACAGCACATAATAAATGCTATATAGATGTATCTATATTTTTATTATTAAGTTTAATAATAAATTTAATATTTGTAAAAATGAAACACTCAAAACTGGTATACTATATGTAGGGGTGCAGTGAATTCTTTTAAAATGATTAATATTTGTTCCTCTTTTTTTTCAGGTTTTTGCCATAGGGTGTGTATACTTGCCAGACAGAAAGAGACAGAGAAAGGGAAGGTGAGAAATCACGCCCCAAGGGGATAACCACACCACAGTTCCTTCTCCTCCATTCTCCTCTTAGGATTTTAGGCACATGTGCACAGGTGCCCAGCATGATTTTTAAGCTGCCAGGTCTGGGACTCAAACTGCAGTCAGCTGGATCTATTGTTTTGGTTGATAAATTATGATAACACCTTGGGTGCTGGACAGATTTTAAAGTCAGATGCATGAAAATACAAGTATGTACACATACACAAAAAATGGTTTTGAAGGGATTACTAGTTCTGAAACCTACTGAGCACTTCCATGTCAATAATAGTGTATGTGTATTAAACAGAAGAAATAAGATATGTTAGTAATCTAATTGTAGTTCTCTGGCTCTGTAAAACAGACTCTGTTCATTTAAATTTTGTTCAAAAGGTTCTGCATCCTTATTAGGTGTATTATTTGGGCATGCTATTAAAAAAAAAAGCTTTCCAGTCTTAGTTGGTAAGATTAGTGCTGACAATTTTCTTTGTACGATTAACATTAGAACCTTTATTTCTCGACGACTTTTCTGCAGCAAGAATGTAATTAGTTTTAACAGAAGGCTGCTTACTGGTCAAAATGAGGCATATCGATACAGTGTAAGATAATCATTTTAGTAGTTAAATTCTGACTCTAATCACCTAACACAGCAGTGTTACTTTTTGTTTACCTTCATAGCTAAGTAAGGTAAACCTAACTTATTAACCTAATGAAACATACCCTTTCCAACTTTTTAAAGTATATGGTACTCTAATACATACTTTATATTGTCAAATAATCTTTTTTATTTATTAATTTTAGTTTTTTTCCATAGGGTGCATGCACTTACTAGAAAGGAAAGAGACAGAGAGAGGGAAGGTGAGAAATCCTCCCCTACAGGGGGATGGCCTTGCAGCAGTCTTCTCCTCTTGGGATTTTGGGCATGCACACACATGTGCCTGGCATGAGTTTCAAGCCATGAGGTCCAGGACTTAAACCATGATTGGCCATGTGGGAATCCAGTTACCTTAACCACCATGCCACTTACTGGTTCAGCAAATGATCTTTACATATTGAAATGCATTAAAAAATTAATCACATGCTCTGATAATTATTTACTTCATTTATTAATAGAAGAGTTTCAGCATATGACAGACAACACAGAGTCACTAAAATGAATTTGGAAAAGCATTACTTTAGATGTTACATTAAAAAAGGTTTAGTAATTCAAGGGTCCAGGGAATGCTTGGTTAAACACAGTAAACAGGTTACTTTGATGCAAGGAATATTAATAAAGCATTATTAGTGCAAAATATTAAGAACCTTAATAAAGCATTATTAGTGCAAAGTCTTTTATGTTCTTCAGAACACAATTTAGCAAATGCCAACTCATTTTTTGTGTGAGGCAGGGACCTCCATTTCACTTCAATCTTCTATACCAGGGCCATGCTTTAGCCATACTGACTCCATCTTGTTAGTCAACTTGTTTTATTCCTTCCCAGCTAGATACTCTTTGTTTGAGATCTCTCTTCGGAACTCCAGGGAGATGGACATCACAGACAGTTAACCTGAAGCTCAAAACAATGAGGCATGTTATTCTGCCCAGGGAACCAAGACTCCCTTTTGAAGCTTGTTTGTATCCCCTAGCTAAAAATTGACCTGACCTATGCTTTTCTGTATATTGCCACTAGCCCTCACCCTCTTCCTTCCCCAGTAAAACATCTGTAAGTCGACTGACCAGTTAAAGATATTTTTACACGTCTTCCTGGTGTAACCACTCTGTAGAAAATTCTCCTTTCCTCTCTCACGAATTTTGCCTCTGTGTTTTGTTGAGCAGTGAAAGGTTGGATCTGCTTTGGGTCCCTGGGGGTATAGGGCCTCTTATCCCACAACACTTCCAAATCCATGGCCATCTCTTAGGCACTATCATCACCTGACATGCCCTCAATTACCAATTTAAGCATTCCCTTTCTGTCTACATCTTTTGTACTGCCAGCCTGCTTTTGGCCAGTCTCATTGCAAGCACTTTCAACCTCACTATAATGCAAACCTTTCCAGTCTTCTACAAATTTCTAATCAGTCAGCCGTCTGTTTTCACTACCTTTCTGTATATCCACCTTAGAATGCATGACACCTTATTTTACTAACAGACTTGATAAATTATCTAAAGCCACATTCTTTTATTTTTTTAAGAGAGAGAAAGTTTTGCTATAGGGTGCATGCACTCACTGGAGAGACAGAGAGACATAAAATGATAAATGACTTCCCAGGTGGGATGGCTACGACACAATCCCTTCTCCTCTGTTATCCTCTTGGGATCATGGGCACACATGCACAAGCACCCCGCATGAGTTTCAAGCTGCCAGGTCTGGGATTCGAACCGCCGTCAACTATGTGGGAGCCCAGCAAAGTAACTATGATGCCATCTGCTGGTCCCCTAAAGTCACATTCTTATTTTAATAAGTATTTCATTTTTATTTATTTCAGTTTTATCTAGATTTTTGCCATAGGGCACATGCACTCACCAGAGAAAGAGAGAAAGAAAGAGAAGAAAATTGAGAAATCTTCCCCAAGGTTGGATGGTGACACTACCATCCCTTCTCCATTCTCCTCTCTGTGTTTTGGACGTGCACACACATACACCCAAAGTGTTTTTTAAGCTGCCAGGTCTGGGACTCGAACCACAGAGTTGGCCATGAGGGATCCAGCGCCTTTACTACCACACTACTTTTTGGCCTTGTATTTTATTTTCTAAGTTGACAGACAATACTGTATATGTTTATCATGTACACATGATGTTTTGAAGTGTATATAGACTGTAGAGTATTTAAATATAGCTAATTAGCTCTACATCTGATAATGATAAATGTAAAATTAACCTGAAAATGAAATGAGTTAAAAATCTACCTAATTAACAAATGCATTACCTTCCATAACTGTCATTTTTGTGGTAAAAGCACTAAATATCCAGTGTTATTTTCAAGAATGCATTATGCAGTCATTAACTATAGTCATCTTGCTTGTATAATAGATGACTCAAATATATTCCTTTTATCTTACTGTAATCATGAATCCTTTGATCAACAACTCTCCATGCCTCCTTCTACTTTTTTCTTTTTAGAGAATTTGTTTTGTTTTGTTTTGTTTTTGCTATTGGGAATGTGCTCACCAGAGAGACAGAAAGTCAGACAGTGAGAAATCACCCCCAAAAGGGGAAGGCTACGCCATAATCCCCTTTCCTCCATTCTCCTCTCAGGATTTTGGGGACACATCCAGATGGACCCTGCATGAGTTCCAAGTCACTGGGGCCAGGACTCAAACCATGGTTGACTATGTGGGAATCCAGTGATGCAACCATTACACCATCTGCTGGTCCTATTTCTACTTTAATGAGATTGATTATTATTATTATTATTATTTTTAGATTTCACATATGAGTGAGATCACACAGTATCATGATTTTTTTCTTGGCTTGCCTGGCTCATTCCACTGAAATGTCCTGCAGGCTCATCCATGTTGTAGCAAATCACAGAATTTCCTTCTGTTTTATGGCTGAGTAGTATTCCATTGTGTATATATATCACATTTTCTTTATTCATTTATCTGTTGATGGACTTTGGTTTATTCCATATCTTGGTTATTGTGAATAATGTTGCAATAAGCCTGAGACTGTAGATATCACTTTTGCATACTAATTACATTTCCTATAGATATATACCTAGTGTGTGATTGCTGGATCTTATGACAGTTCTATTTTTAGTTTTTGAGGATCCTGTTTAGATGCTGTTTTTCATAATGGCTTTACTAATTTACATTCCCATTAACAGTGTGTAAGGGTTCCCTTTTCTCTACATTCCTCCTACACCTGCCTTTTGTCATTTTGATAATAGCAATTTTAACAGAAGAGAAATGATATCTCATTGTGGATTTGATTTGCATTTTCTTGATGATCAGCAATGTTGAGCATTTTTCCACTAATATATATCTGTTGGTTATTTGTATTGTTTCTTGTGAAAAATTTCTATTCAGGTCTTTTGCCCATCTTTTAAAAACTGTGTTATTTGGGTTTTTTTGCTATTGAATTGATTTTTGTTAATTGTGAAAGGTAGGGGTCCAGTTTCATTTTTCTGCTTGTGGATATCCAGTTTTTCCAGCACCATTTGCTGAAGAAATTTTCTTTTACCCATTGGATTGTCTTGTGCCCTTTGTCAATAATCAGTTGGTCATATGTTTTGGGGTTTATTCCTGGGTTCTCTATTTTGTTTCATTAGTCTATGTGACTGTTTTGGGGCCAGTACCATGCTATTTTGATTATCACAGGTTTGTAATATATTTTGAGGTCAGAAAAGTGAGGTGCTCCTACTTTATTCTATTGCACAGTATTGCTTTGGCTATTTAGGACTTTTTATAATTCCATACAGATTTTGTGATTGTTTATGCTATTTCAGTAAAGAATTACTCTGATAATTTAATTGGAATTGCATTAAAATGATAAATTAATTTTGGTAGAATTGGTATTTTAATGATATTAATTTTTCCAACCCAGGAACATGAGATGTCTTTCCACTTTTGTGTATCATTCTCAATTTCTTTTTTCAGTTTTCTTTGTAGAGGTCTTTCATTTCTTTGGTTAGGTTTATTTCTAGATATTATTATTTTTAAAATAATTATTTATTATATATTTATTTACTTATTTGACCAGAGAGAAAGGGAAAGTGAGAAAGCAAGCCACCAGGTCCGGGATTCGAACAGCAGCTGGCCATGTGGGAGACAAGCACTCCAACCACCGTGCCACCTGCTGGCCCCAATATCATATTCTTTTTCATGGCTATTGTTAATGAGATTGATTTCTCCAATTCTACCTCAGTCTGTTCATTATTGATGTATAAAAATGCCATAGATTTTTGTATGTTGATTTTGTAATGTACTACTTTACTGTACTCATTTACTACTTTGAGTTTTTTTGTGGATCCTTTTGGATTTTCTATGTATATAATCATGTCATCTGCAAATAGAGATAGTTTCATTTCTTCTTTTCCTATTTAAATTACTTTTATTTTACTCTCTAGTCTGATTGAATTGGTTAGGACTTTCAGTACTATGTTGTACTATGTAAGGAAAGCAGGCACCCTTGTCTTGTTCCAAATCAGTGTGAGGTTGGCTATGGGTTTGGCATATATGAATATTATTATGTTAAGAAATGTTCCTTCTATGCCAGTTTTTCTGAGTCAATTATGAAGAAATGTTATATTTTTTTTCAAATGATTTTTTCTGAATCAATTTACATGAACATATTTTTTAAAATTTTCCTTCTGTTAATGTGATATGTTGTTTTTATGGGGGAAATTTAACTTTATTTTTTAAAAGCAGACCACTAAGAAAATATATCACAGCCTTGAAACAGCAAGCAGATAGACAATTTTATCATTTCAAGTAATAAACTGATAAAAAGAAAACAAGGTCCTTATCCAAAGGACAAGGTACTACACTGGGGCAGGAACACCACACATTGCTAAGACCCTAAGCAAAAATGGTATTTGGTAATGGGAGGCTGCCCCCTCCTTTGCCCTAAGGGATTTCCAGCTCATACTAGCCAAGTTGCTTACGTTTTCCCCCTTGACTTTTCTGTGGTCAGAGGATTGTCTTAGTAGGACTCTGTGAACTAAGGGGACTAAGTAAGCTGTACTAGGTTTAGGCTTTCTTCCATTCTAGTCTAGGAAAACCAGATGTTCCAAATCTAGTACTTCACAACTCTCTTAAGTAACCAGCTATTCCTCATTTAATGTTCACTCTTGGATATCAGTATATGTCACAATAAAAATCCCCTTTCCTATCAAGGGGAAGTTGTTACTGTAAGACTGTCTTGTCATTCTGTGTAGACAGCTTCAGGGCCAAACAATCAGTAAGAGGAAACCTCTGCACTCTGCATTCAGTGTGCTGTTATGACTTCTCATGTTTTCACTTGGTCTCCAGGCTGAAAGATGTGATGTTAAGAATTTGAAGAAATACACATCCACATCTGATGGCAGTTAAAGATATCCACAAAGAACTGTTTCAAAGCTGTTATCCAAATTACTCTCCCTCCTAACTCCGTATTAACATCAACTCTATGTCCTTGTATACAAAACAAAACCAAGCAAAACAAAGATCCAGAAACTTTTTTCTCTGCTAAATTAGTGTCTTTGTGAGTTGTGTTTTACAGTTTTACAACTTATAAAAATGGTGCAGAAATATTACTGGTAAATAGGTTGGCAACAAATAGAAATACCTCTCCTCAAACTGCGCCAAATCATAGGCAGGTAAAAGGAGACAGTCAGTATGTTGATAGCTGTGTAAGAAGGATCTAGTTCCTTGGAGGGAACTAGATTTTATTTTCCCATAGATGACAGTAATTGTTTCGTCTTCTTGGTCATAGTTGGGATGAAGAGCATGGGGTCATCCACACACCTGGACAGACAACTGTCATCCACACACCTATCCAACTGCAGCTTCACCTGAGGCTCCTTGTTCCCTGCGTCTATGGAATTTTTGGCTTTGTTGTTGCAATGCATGGTGCACTGGGCTAGGTGGTCTTGGAACTTTTCCAGCTCGTTGGTCACCAAGGCCTGGGCTTAGGCCTGAGTTACATGGCAGCAATTGGTGCACCTGCTGCATGGACTCCTGGTTGACCTCACAACAGCCGATGCTGCACTGGAACATGAGGCCCTGCATCTTCCAGGTGTTCTCTTACCCCCGACTCTTCACCATGGAGGCCACCACTTCCTGGACTCAGGGCTGCTGCCTCTCTACCACGATGACCCCACTCTGTGATGGGGCAGTGCCTAATGGACCAGGCGCTTGGTCTGCCCCTTCAGCACAGCTGTCAATTCTCTGTAATATATGTTAAATCACCCTTGCTTCTCTGGTATAAAGCCTGCCTACTCATGGTGTATTATCTTTGTAATGTGTTACCAGGTACAATTTGCTAGTATCTTATTGAAAAGTTTTGCATCTGATTCATCAGGGATATTGGTCTGTAGTTTTCTTTTTCTTTTTTCCTTTTTTTTTCTTTTTTTTTCTTTTCTTTTCTTTTTTTTTTTTTTTAGTTTATGTCCTCATTGTTTTAGGGTCAAGTGGTGGAGACATCATAGAATAAATTTGGGAAGGTTCCTTCCTTATGGAATTTTAGAAATAATTTGGGGAGAATGAAGGTTAACTCTTTTTTAAAGGTTTTGTAGAATTCAGAAGTGAAACCATAAGGACCTGGGCTTTACTTTGTTGAGAGATTATTTATTATGGTTTCAGTCTCATTACATGTTATTGGTCTAGTCAGGCTTTCTATATATTTATTTCTAGTTCAATCTAGGTAAAATATATGTGTCCAGAAATTTGTCTATTTATCTTGAATTTCCTGTTTATTGGTATATAATCACTCATAGTATTCTCTCATTATCTTTTATGTTCTTGTTATGGCTTTTGTAATATCACTCATTTCATTGATGATTTGATTTATCTGATTACCCTCTTTATTTTTTTTTTTTGATTAGTCTAGCTAATAGTGTGTCCATTTTATTTATCCTCTCAAAGTACCAGCTTATGGTCTCATTTATTTACTATGTAGTTCTTTTATTTTCTAATTAATTTTATTTCTGCTCTAATCGATACTTCTTTTTTTCCTGGTATTTCTTGTTTTCCTTGAGATGTGTTGTTGTCTATTTGCCATCTTTTAAAAAAATCTTTTTCTTGTGAGCACTAATTGCTGTGCACTTCCCTCTGATGACTGCTTTCAATGTGCCCCACTTATAAAAACTTGTGATTTCATTGTCATTTGTTTCAGTAAATTTCTTGACTCCAGTCTTAATTTTTTCAGTAGCTGTAAAGTGATTCAAGAGTAGTTTGTATATTTCTGTGGATTTTTTTCTGTTGTTGATTTCAAGTTTAATTCCATTGTGCTTAGAAAAAAATGCTGGGTTTAGTTTCTATCCAGTTGAAATTGTAAAGACTTGTTTTGTGCCCTATCATATGGTCAATCTTCAAAAATGTTCTATGTGGGGATTAGAAAAATGTGTATTTTGTGTTTGTTGGCTGAAATGTTTTTTACATGTTTGTCAAGTCCATTTGGTTTATGATATCATTTAAATTCTGTATCTCTTAATTTATTTTTTGTCTAGATGATCTGTCCAGAGGTGACTATGGGTATTGAGATGGCCAAAAATTAGTGTGCTGCAGTCTCTCTCCCTTTATATTTAGCAGTCTTTCTTTTATGTATTTAGTTACTCAGTTTTTGTTGCATAAATATTTAGAAGCCTTAAATCTTCTTGGTGAATTAGTCCTTTTAGTGCTACATAGTTTCCTTCTTTGTCTCTTACAGTTTTTGTCTTGAAGCCTATTTTGTCTGATATCAGCATCACAACAACTCCAGGTTGTTTTGTGAGTGTGGTTTTTTTTTTGTTTGTTTTGCATTTCTATTTCTGTGGAGTATCTTTATTCAGCCCTTCACTTTCAGTTTGTTTGTCTTTTTAAGTGAGGTGAATTTTTTATAAGCAACATATAGAGTGCTCCTCTTTTTTAAATACCTTCATCCAGTCTGTGTCTTTTGTTCGGAGAATTTAATTCATTATCATTCATTATTATCAATATTTGTGGACTTATCCCTGTCATGTTGTTAGTCATTTTCTTAGTTGTTTTGTGTTCTTATTTCTGTTTGTATCTCTTTCGTTTTATTTTTTATTGAGGTATTTAGAAATCCTTTAAAAAATTATTATTATTATTTATGGAAAGAAAAGGTAGCTTTACTCAGAAGTCAGAGACCTGGGAAAGATGGTGGGCTGGTGTCCAAAACCATCTCTCCAGACCCAGTCTCACAAATATATAAATGTATTATTTACATTTAATCACTATACATGTTTTCAATGTACAACATAGTGTTTTCTTTCTTTCTTTTTTTTGGGGGGGGAGAGATTTTTGCTATAGGGCGTGTGCGCTCGCCAGAAAGACAGAGAGAGACAGAGAGACAGAAAGAGAGAAATCACCCCGCAGGGGGGATGGCCACACCACAGTCCCTTTTCTTCCATTCTCCTCTCGGGATCTTGGGCATGCAGGGACACATGCCCAGTGTGAGTTTAAGGCACCAGGTCCAGGACTCGAATCATGGTCGACTATATGGGAGTCCAGAGACATAGCCATTACGCTAACTGCTGGTCCCAAGGTTGTTTCTAAAAGTACAATCATAAGAAAAAGAAACAAGGGAAATAATACTACACCAAAAAGGTGCCATAAAAGGAAGGTTACAGTAGTAAAAACACAGTTTTAGTGAAAAGGTTAAAAGGAAAAGTTTTAACATAGAAAGTATTTTGTATAGTGTATTAATGTTAAAAAAAGAAAAATTAATTAATAAAAAAAAGAAAGTATTTTGTATGATCAAGTTTTTGTATTCAGGAGAATGGCTAAGGCAAAGAAAAAGGACAGAAACTGCAAATCTACAGCATGTTAAAGGTGTCAGTCATATTGGGAGAGTCTTAGAGTTAAATTTAATAAAATTAAAGTTTTGTTTATAATTATTTCAAAGCTGATTATACTAATATTATGCTGTCACTCAAAATTTTAGATATTAATTTTAAGTCCTATATACAATAGAAATAGCTAAATATCTTTGTCTGTTACATCATTATTGTAATGAACTGCTCTTCTCTTTTAGAATCCATCAAGCTACAAAATGGTTGGGACAAAGTCTCCAATGAACACTCATCATGATTTCTAGCACAGGCCTCTAAATAGACCTCTGGTAGAGAATCATTAACTGCTGCCATCCCTCCCCCATCCTTACCAAATTTCAGTAGGAAGAAGTCATAACAGTCTTTGATCCTTGTACCCCTAACAGCAGTTAGAACTTCCTCTGCGGGGAGGGGGGTAATGAGGGAGGAAACAGTTACCCTAAAAATATACTTAGAGTGTGAACCCAATATGGAATCACAAAATGGCTGAGTTTTGAGATGGAGGCAGTGGTGGCACAGTGAGTGACCTAGGCAGGATGACTTAGGCGAGGGCTTTTTCCAGGCCCTACATTCCAGGAAGAAGATAAGATGGTGGTTTTCATGGTGCAAAACTTCTAGACAAAGAAACTTCTGACCTTGGTACCCACTCCAAAATTAGGAAAACAATGGGACCCATCCAATGTGGGCCCCTCCCCACCAGGAAGGGAATGTATGCACAAGTCCCACCTAGAACATGTCTGGACAAATCCCTTCCTGACCCAAATAAAAACCCCTCACCACAGTTCTTCCTTGGCAACACATTTTCTAGGACCCCTCCCTTCCTGGGAGCTCTCTTTTTCCTACTCTCTCTTTTAATAAATTCCCTGCTTTGCAATACCTACTCTATGTCTGTGGCTCTAATTCTTCCTGAGCATGGAACAAGAACCCATGTCTCACAGCGAGTGTGGGCCTGATCAACCCTATGCCCCCACATTCCTGCACCCATGTCCCTAATGTAAAATGTTATAATTTTGTAACTGAATAGATTGAGCCTAATTTACTTTGTAAATTGTCTAGTGGAAGCTCTGAGGATCCACAGAATATTTTGAGAAGCTACAAGTGGGGACTATGGAAGGTGAAAAGTAGCTTTTAGTAAGATTAGTATATTAAAACCTTCCTAGTTTAATAAATTCAAGATAAGCATTAACATGCTTCAGAAGGAATTCAGAGTGTATCCATACCTGTGTAGGGAGAGGCAAATGGTGAAACAGATAGGCGGGACCTCAGAAGTTCCTTGAAAAGAATAACTAGCTGCTTTTTTTTGAGAGTTTTTTGCTATAGGGTGCGTGCACTCACCTGACAGACAGAGACAGAGAGAGAGAAAGCGAGAAATCACCCCCCCCAGGGGGGATGGCCACGCCACAATCCCTTCTCCTCTGTTCTCCTCTCGGGATCTTGGGCACACATGCACATGCGCCCGGCCTGAGTTTTAAGCCACCCGGTCCAGGACACGAATCGCGCTCGACTACATGGGAGTCCAGCGACATAGCCATTATGCTAACTGCTGGTCCCAATAACTAGCTTTTTAAATGGTATATGTCAGGGACTCCAAAGGCCATGGGTCCTGGCACATCAGATGCATCATTAAAGAGCAGAACAAGTGGGGGGGGGTAGAATTTCTCTAAGTAAGAGGGTGAAATAAAGGTGGATGAGTAATATGTGCCCAATAGTTTTCTCCAGAGACTGTGGGAATACTTACTGAGACTAAGAGCAAGCATACCAAGAAAGAGTTGTTTGGATGTGTTTTCCTTTTCTGTCATTTGAACAAGTTTATGTGCCTGGCTACACATATTTTTTACAGAACCTCAGGTTAGTGGGGGAGTAGGTACTTGTTAGTCTTTTTCATGGTAAGCAATGTTGAAACTATTAACGACAAAACTGAAAACAGTGATTACAGAAAAATTAGACAATTGGTTGTTTTTACTAGATAGCACTTAAAGATAATTATTAGACTTGTGGCTGATGGCATTACATTAGTACAATTAGCTTTAGAACATTTATCAATAAAAACCTTAATTTGATTAATTTTATAACTTTTTTTGACTCTTAACATAACTCAAACCTTCAACAACATGGTTTAGACCTTTTAGTTTTTGTCTTTTATTTTGAGATAGTCTAGCCATTTTACCTTAATATTTACTATATTTACCAGAATATTTAAACTCTCAGCAAACTTAGCTTGAACATATACAAACAACAATAGCAACAAAACTTGTTTTAACAACTTTTTCAACGTAAAACCAAACAACCTTGGGGCCGGCAAGTGGTGTGGTGGTTAAAGGCACTGGACTCCCACATGGCCGACCATGGTTCAAGTCTCAGACCTGGTGGTTTGCTTTCTCACTTCCTCTCTCTCTCTCTGTTTCTCTCTTTAGAAATAATTTGGGGAGAATGAAGGTTAACTCTTTTTTAAAGGTTTTGTAGAATTCAGAAGTGAAACCATAAGGACCTGGGCTTTACTTTGTTGAGAGATTATTTATTATGGTTTCAGTCTCATTACATGTTATTGGTCTAGTCAGGCTTTCTATATATTTATTTCTAGTTCAATCTAGGTAAAATATATGTGTCCAGAAATTTGTCTATTTATCTTGAATTTCCTGTTTATTGGTATATAATCACTCATAGTATTCTCTCATTATCTTTTATGTTCTTGTTATGGCTGTTGTAATATCACTCATTTCATTGATGATTTGATTTATCTGATTACCCTCTTTATTTTTTTTTTTTGATTAGTCTAGCTAATAGTGTGTCCATTTTATTTATCCTCTCAAAGTACCAGCTTATGGTCTCATTTATTTACTATGTAGTTCTTTTATTTTCTAATTAATTTTATTTCTGCTCTAATCGATACTTCTTTTTTTCCTGGTATTTCTTGTTTTCCTTGAGATGTGTTGTTGTCTATTTGCCATCTTTTAAAAAAATCTTTTTCTTGTGAGCACTAATTGCTGTGCACTTCCCTCTGATGACTGCTTTCAATGTGCCCCACTTATAAAAACTTGTGATTTCATTGTCATTTGTTTCAGTAAATTTCTTGACTCCAGTCTTAATTTTTTCAGTAGCTGTAAAGTGATTCAAGAGTAGTTTGTATATTTCTGAGGATTTTTTTCTGTTGTTGATTTCAAGTTTAATTCCATTGTGCTTAGAAAAAAATGCTGGGTTTAGTTTCTATCCAGTTGAAATTGTAAAGACTTGTTTTGTGCCCTATCATATGGTCAATCTTCAAAAATGTTCTATGTGGGGATTAGAAAAATGTGTATTTTGTGTTTGTTGGCTGAAATGTTTTTTACATGTTTGTCAAGTCCATTTGGTTTATGATATCATTTAAATTCTGTATCTCTTAATTTATTTTTTGTCTAGATGATCTGTCCAGAGGTGACTATGGGTATTGAGATGGCCAAAAATTAGTGTGCTGCAGTCTCTCTCCCTTTATATTTAGCAGTCTTTCTTTTATGTATTTAGGTACTCAGTGTTGGTTGCATAAATATTTAGAAGCCTTAAATCTTCTTGGTGAATTAGTCCTTTTAGTGCTACATAGTTTCCTTCTTTGTCTCTTACAGTTTTTGTCTTGAAGCCTATTTTGTCTGATATCAGCATCACAACAACTCCAGGTTGTTTTGTGAGTGTGGTTTTTTTTTTGTTTGTTTTGCATTTCTATTTCTGTGGAGTATCTTTATTCAGCCCTTCACTTTCAGTTTGTTTGTCTTTTTAAGTGAGGTGCATTCTTTATAAGCAACATATAGAGTGCTCCTCTTTTTTAAATACCTTCATCCAGTCTGTGTCTTTTGTTCGGAGAATTTAATTCATTATCATTCATTATTATCAATATTCGTGGACTTATCCCTGTCATGTTGTTAGTCATTTTCTTAGTTGTTTTGTGTTCTTATTTCTGTTTGTATCTCTTTCGTTTTATTTTTTATTGAGGAATTTAGAAATCCTTTAAAAAATTATTATTATTATTTATGGAAAGAAAAGGTAGCTTTACTCAGAAGTCAGAGACCTGGGAAAGATGGTGGGCTGGTGTCCAAAACCATCTCTCCAGACCCAGTCTCACAAATATATAAATGTATTATTTACATTTAATCACTATACATGTTTTCAATGTACAACATAGTGTTTTCTTTCTTTCTTTTTTTTGGGGGGGGAGAGATTTTTGCTATAGGGCGTGTGCGCTCGCCAGAAAGACAGAGAGAGACAGAGAGACAGAAAGAGAGAAATCACCCCGCAGGGGGGATGGCCACACCACAGTCCCTTTTCTTCCATTCTCCTCTCGGGATCTTGGGCATGCAGGGACACATGCCCAGTGTGAGTTTAAGGCACCAGGTCCAGGACTCGAATCATGGTCGACTATATGGGAGTCCAGAGACATAGCCATTACGCTAACTGCTGGTCCCAAGGTTGTTTCTAAAAGTACAATCATAAGAAAAAGAAACAAGGGAAATAATACTACACCAAAAAGGTGCCATAAAAGGAAGGTTACAGTAGTAAAAACACAGTTTTAGTGAAAAGGTTAAAAGGAAAAGTTTTAACATAGAAAGTATTTTGTATAGTGTATTAATGTTAAAAAAAGAAAAATTAATTAATAAAAAAAAGAAAGTATTTTGTATGATCAAGTTTTTGTATTCAGGAGAATGGCTAAGGCAAAGAAAAAGGACAGAAACTGCAAATCTACAGCATGTTAAAGGTGTCAGTTATACTGGGAGAGTCTTAGAGTTAAATTTAATAAAATTAAAGTTTTGTTTATAATTATTTCAAAGCTGATTATACTAATATTATGCTGTCACTCAAAATTTTAGATATTAATTTTAAGTCCTATATACAATAGAAATAGCTAAATATCTTTGTCTGTTACATCATTATTGTAATGAACTGCTCTTCTCTTTTAGAATCCATCAAGCTACAAAATGGTTGGGACAAAGTCTCCAATGAACACTCATCATGATTTCTAGCACAGGCCTCTAAATAGACCTCTGGTAGAGAATCATTAACTGCTGCCATCCCTCCCCCATCCTCACCAAATTTCAGTAGGAAGAAGTCATAACAGTCTTTGATCCTTGTACCCCTAACAGCAGTTAGAAATTCCTCTGCGGGGAGGGGGGTAATGAGGTAGGAAACAGTTACCCTAAAAATATACTTAGAGTGTGAACCCAATATGGAATCACAAAATGGCTGAGTTTTGAGATGGAGGCA
This sequence comes from Tupaia belangeri chinensis, assembly GCF_000334495.1. Taxonomy (NCBI): domain Eukaryota; kingdom Metazoa; phylum Chordata; class Mammalia; order Scandentia; family Tupaiidae; genus Tupaia; species Tupaia belangeri. The sequence continues at coordinate 161,772 of NW_006204446.1, read as the reverse complement.
GTGGTGGCACAGTGAGTGACCTAGGCAGGATGACTTAGGCGAGGGCTTTTTCCAGGCCCTACATTCCAGGAAGAAGATAAGATGGTGGTTTTCATGGTGCAAAACTTCTAGACAAAGAAACTTCTGACCTTGGTACCCACTCCAAAATTAGGAAAACAATGGGACCCATCCAATGTGGGCCCCTCCCCACCAGGAAGGGAATGTATGCACAAGTCCCACCTAGAACATGTCTGGACAAATCCCTTCCTGACCCAAATAAAAACCCCTCACCACAGTTCTTCCTTGGCAACACATTTTCTAGGACCCCTCCCTTCCTGGGAGCTCTCTTTTTCCTACTCTCTCTTTTAATAAATTCCCTGCTTTGCAATACCTACTCTATGTCTGTGGCTCTAATTCTTCCTGAGCATGGAACAAGAACCCATGTCTCACAGCGAGTGTGGGCCTGATCAACCCTATGCCCCCACATTCCTGCACCCATGTCCCTAATGTAAAATGTTATAATTTTGTAACTGAATAGATTGAGCCTAATTTACTTTGTAAATTGTCTAGTGGAAGCTCTGAGGATCCACAGAATATTTTGAGAAGCTACAAGTGGGGACTATGGAAGGTGAAAAGTAGCTTTTAGTAAGATTAGTATATTAAAACCTTCCTAGTTTAATAAATTCAAGATAAGCATTAACATGCTTCAGAAGGAATTCAGAGTGTATCCATACCTGTGTAGGGAGAGGCAAATGGTGAAACAGATAGGCGGGACCTCAGAAGTTCCTTGAAAAGAATAACTAGCTGCTTTTTTTTGAGAGTTTTTTGCTATAGGGTGCGTGCACTCACCTGACAGACAGAGACAGAGAGAGAGAAAGCGAGAAATCACCCCCCCCAGGGGGGATGGCCACGCCACAATCCCTTCTCCTCTGTTCTCCTCTCGGGATCTTGGGCACACATGCACATGCGCCCGGCCTGAGTTTTAAGCCACCCGGTCCAGGACACGAATCGCGGTCGACTACATGGGAGTCCAGCGACATAGCCATTATGCTAACTGCTGGTCCCAATAACTAGCTTTTTAAATGGTATATGTCAGGGACTCCAAAGGCCATGGGTCCTGGCACATCAGATGCATCATTAAAGAGCAGAACAAGTGGGGGGGGGTAGAATTTCTCTAAGTAAGAGGGTGAAATAAAGGTGGATGAGTAATATGTGCCCAATAGTTTTCTCCAGAGACTGTGGGAATACTTACTGAGACTAAGAGCAAGCATACCAAGAAAGAGTTGTTTGGATGTGTTTTCCTTTTCTGTCATTTGAACAAGTTTATGTGCCTGGCTACACATATTTTTTACAGAACCTCAGGTTAGTGGGGGAGTAGGTACTTGTTAGTCTTTTTCATGGTAAGCAATGTTGAAACTATTAACGACAAAACTGAAAACAGTGATTACAGAAAAATTAGACAATTGGTTGTTTTTACTAGATAGCACTTAAAGATAATTATTAGACTTGTGGCTGATGGCATTACATTAGTACAATTAGCTTTAGAACATTTATCAATAAAAAACTTAATTTGATTAATTTTATAACTTTTTTTGACTCTTAACATAACTCAAACCTTCAACAACATGGTTTAGACCTTTTAGTTTTTGTCTTTTATTTTGAGATAGTCTAGCCATTTTACCTTAATATTTACTATATTTACCAGAATATTTAAACTCTCAGCAAACTTAGCTTGAACATATACAAACAACAATAGCAACAAAACTTGTTTTAACAACTTTTTCAACGTAAAACCAAACAACTTAGAGGAGCTATTAAGCTTGTAAAAACAGAACTTCATACATCTATATTAATCAAATTTTTGGATTTTCGGCAACCCTAACTTTCAGCATACACCAGCAGTTTATGAACATGTACAAACAATAACAAAATTTGTTTAACAACTTTTTCAGTATAAAACTGAACAATCTTACTAATAGACTCTCAATATTTTTTATAAAATTTAGAAACCAATAATAAGAATAACTAAAGCATATTAACTTAACGATAATTATAAAGAGGACTCAAAGGGAACCAGGCAATAAGGTTTCCTTGAGTCCATGTTTAACATTGGGTTTATATCCATATCAATTTTTCCTTTATAACGCAGGTGTATTGTATTGGCTACTTAACATGTTATTTTGTCAAACTTTTTTTTACTTTTCTTTGGTTTATTTTGGCTTAACAGTTTAGAAGACCAATCAATTTACATAGAAAATGAAAATTTTACCCAGTTAAATTATTAGATTTTTAGAAACCAGTGCTTGTAAGAGTACATTCTCTTTCCACTCTTTTCTTTGAATTTCCTTAAGGACATGACATTAGGATTATAACCATAGTTAATGCTTTGACAAAAATTTATAACTGACAAAGAAATTTGACTAGAAACCAGTTTAACATAATAACTTACCTCATGACTAATAAATATTCCATCATAAATTCCTGGGAATCTCAAATTATTTTGAAACAAAAGCATACATAGATAAACAAGTAAAGAACATATTTATACATATAAATTACATATAACTTAAATACAATGTCAAGAAAACTAGAATTACTTTAATTTGACAATGTTTTCAATCTTTATCTAACATATAAAGAATAAGCCTGATTAGTTTAACATCTCCCTTTTGGATGTTTTAGGGGCCCTCTGTAAATATCCAAGAGTTACTTTGAGGTCAAATATCCTCTCAACACTAAAACTAAAAAACAGAAAAAGTAACATACAACACTAGCTGTTCTAATAAACCAACCACATTAAGATAAACACGATGTTGCTTGATTAATAAAAACACAGACAAAATATATGTTGAAAATTACAGACTTTCACTTATTAATCTTTCTTTCATTGCATTTGAAACCAGATTATTTACTAAAGATATATGAACTTGAAAAGTATTTAAGCCAATTTTTATGAGTACTCTTTTTATAAACCAAATTGAATAGGATTCTTTAAGGCCTTTTTCACACAGACATACAGCATACAGTACAAAACATGACATATTACACATATGCATGCACACACACACACATTAGGACTATAAGACCCAATTTCTCTGGGGTAACTTTGACACTAATAAGACAATTCACAGAGATACACCATAATCTTCAGCCTGGTGTCAAAAGTCCTGAAAGTGATCTAGAAAACAGTTAAGAGGGACACATTTAGACAAACAGACTGACAACTGTCCCTGACCCATCTTGACAAAAACAAGACTGACAAAGTCTAGACAAATCAAGACAGCACACCCAAAGACAAGCAGGGTGATTACTGGTCCTGTCCCATTCTCAGAGACAAGATAAAGCAAGACAGTGTATCCAGAAATCACTGTCACCAGGAACCCGAAGTGCAGTCGCACTCGGACCCAGGGACCTGGAGGTTCCACTGCATCCAGCCCCCCTAAAATCCCACCAGGGGAGCTCCTAAACCAAGATAACTAGAATCTTACCACATTCAGGCTCCACCAGTGACTCCCATTTCTGATCCACGTTTGTGAGGCCTCCTTACCCCTCTTGGGACTTGGGACAGGGTGTAAGGCACGTCCTCATTGGGGTGTTATTTGGCCACTCTAAGGTTCTCAGATCTCGCTGGGGTCTCCAAATGCTGTAGAGTGTCACTGAATGAACGACCACCAAAGCCAGATTAAGTTTAAAGGGAGTCTTTATTATCTGGCCAGCGACTACAGTCTGAGGCTTGGCAGGGAAGGGGGCGCTGAGAGTCAGAACTGTAGCCTCAACCCAAAGTTTGAGTAGTCTTTTTATAGGGGGTCAGTTACCAGGAGTTTCTATGCCAGCAGTTACAGAAGCTGAATCAAGCAGATTAATTATTGCTGAGGAGAGTGGGGTTTCTATGCCAGCAGTGACATTGCTAAACAAAAGGGTTTTGGGCTAGTTAGCAAAGACAGTAGCAGGTACAGGATGTCGTCCCAGCTATGGTTTTCTATATGGCTAGCACAAGCTAGTTTCTCATGGGAAGAGCAAGCAGGTTTACAGAAGCAGACAGCCATGTTGGTGTAAGGGAACAAAATGGACAAATAGTTGTTCATGTGCAAGATCTAATATGAAGCCTTCCACACTCTCTCCACCATAAAATCTTCAAGTCTTCATCACGTTGTTGGGATCAAGAGCTGTGAGGGAGAGGAACTGAGCATAGGGGACCACTTCAGACCCCTTGCTGCCTTCTGCCCACCCCAGGTGCATCTTGGGCCACCCTTCCCATGATCCTCCTTCTGCCGTTAAGCCCTTGAGTTTTGCCATGATTCATGGACCGGCAACAGCAAGTGAGATGAACTAAGCACAGGGGAACAGCCTAACAGGATAGTTGCTGCTTTCTGCATACCCCATGTGAATCTTAGACTTCCTCCTTCCAAACCCTCCCACTGACATTAAGCCCCCAAGTCTTCATCATGGTGCAGGGACCAGCAGCAGTGAATAAGATGAACTGAGTGGAGGGAGACTGCACCTCAGACTTCTTGCTTTCCTCTACACACCCAGGAGTATTTTGAGATTTTATAATTTGTTGAACCATGTAGAATACAGAGCAGGCTGCCCAACTTCTTTTTTTGGAGAGGTTTTTGCTATAGGGTGCATGCACTCGCCAGCCAGACAGAGAGACAGAAAGTGAGAAATCACCCCTGGGGGGATTGCCACACCACAATCCCTTCTCCTCCATTCTCATCTTGCGATCTTGGGCATACACGCACATGTGCCTGGCATGAGTTTAAGCCACCAAGTCCAGGACTCGAACCACAGTCAACTACATGGGAGTCCAGCAACATAGCCTAACATTATGCTAACTGCTGATCCCCCCAACTTCTACTTCCTCCACCAATTGCATCTCTTTAGCTCAGTCCCAGGTACACCTGGTCCCAAGAAACTGGAAATGAATGAATACCTAAAGCTTGCTACATACATCCTGCTCTGATGAAAAGACAAGGCACTCTGCCAAGAACACACCCAAGAAGTACATTTCTCTCCTGTGACAAAATAGGATTAAAGCCAAAAAAGTAGGAAGAAGTCTATAATTCATTTATAACTTGTGGGAGGCTGCGCACCAGCGAGTCTGCCGAGGCCATTTTCCTGCGTCTCTTACTATTACCATCTTCATGAGTCTCTTACTATTACCATCTTAGGCTCAGAGAGCAAATAATTACAAAGGCCACAATTGGCTAAACCATACTCTGGCCACTTCCCATAGCAAATTGGTGAGCTTAGAATCCCTCAGATTTGCATATCTGGCACCTCATGATTGGTCCACAAAAGCAACCAATCATAACCCATCTTTTTACTATCCTTCATTCAACCAATCATAGCCCACCAGCATGTATATAACTGTGATCCCTGGCACACAATCGCCAGACAACCCTGAAGACCCTGAAGAGTTGTGACACCACATCGTCTCCGATGACCCTGAGCTGTGACACCACATTGTCTCCGGACGACCCTGAAGAGTTGTAACACTGTGTCATCTCTGTGCTGCCCACAATAAACGGATGACTCTGAAGAGTTGTAACACTGCGTTGTCTCTGTGCTGTTTGTCCTATCTCTCACTCCTTCCCTCAAGAAACCTGTTCGACTGTTCCCCGGGTCAGGACAATAACTCACTAGAACAATAGAAACCAGTGCTGAGGCTTAAGAAATGTGAGAAAACAAGGGAACTATCTCTCCTTCAAGTGAACAAAACAATTCTTCAACCACAGACAACACAAAAATTCACAGAATATATCAGAAAAATAATTCAGAATATTGATAGTGAAGGAGATGAGGACATACTTTCCTGACTTAAATGAGATAGGAAACATATACAAGAATCAAAATAGAATTTCTAGAGATGAAGACCGTAATATGGGAAATCAAGACCTCCCTCAAAAGTATTAATTACATATTGGACCATGCAAATGACAAAATTTCTGATCTGGAAAACAAAATCTCTAACTTAGGTAAAGACAACATCAGAGAGAGAGAGAGAGAAAGAGAGAGAAAACCCAGGACAACATACAGGAAATACTAGAAACCATTAAATGCCCAAAATATATAAATAATAGGTATACCAGAGGATGAAGAGTTAGAGAAGGGCATAGAAGATCTATTCCATGAAATGAAATACTTGCAGAAAACTTTCCAAATCTAAAGAAACATTCAGCCATCTAGACCTAAAAAATACAAAAGACCACAATGCTGTCAACATAAGAAGATCCTCTCAAAGGCACATCATACCTATATTGGTAAAAATCAAAGACAAGATTCTAAAAATGTCAAGACATAAATGTCGAGTTAATTACAAAAGTTATCCTATTAGGCTAACATTGGACCTCTCAACCAAAACAATGCAGGCAAGAATGGGAAGACATGTTCAAAACATTAAAAAAAAAAAACAAAAACAATTTTAGTCAAGAATACTATACCCAGTGAAGTTGCTTGTGGCTGCAGGCCCTAACAGCTGGGACCTATGTATCATCCCCCCCACTCACCTTTGGACCTCAGGTTTGTGTCTTGGGACTTTCAAATGAACTTGTGCTCCTCCCCACCCCATTCAGAGACCAGTTCAAAGGGCATTGTGGGTCTCAGAACTTCTGTGTTTTGAATAGCATGCGATTCTGTGCAATCTTTTATTTGCTCCCGAGTTGAAGCTCATTAGCTCAGTTGGAGGTTCATCACTCTTTAGAATCAGGGAGCACTTTTGGTCACCCAGAACCTGTGACAACAGTGCAGGGTATTGCTGAGCAACAGAGATGCAGACCAGAAGAGAGATCGCCAATTTTCTACTCCTGCACACCTTTGAACACTCAAAGGTACCTTGAAAATTTTAAGAAGAAATGTATAGTCCATCAGATGCTTAGGAACCATCATAGAGGCACAAGAAACATGAGAAATCAACAAAATGTCTCTCCCCCAAAGGAAAACATCAATCCCACATCACCCACAGAAAACACAATGGACATCGTGGACATGTCAGATGAGCAATTCAGAATGTTTGTAGTGACCAAACTAACTGAAATGCAAGAAGAAAGAGACAATGAGCTCCAGGAGATGAGGAAGTCCTTTCATTATTTGAAAGAAGAAATAGACACCTTAAAAAGAATCAGATGAAAGTGTTAAGGATGAAGAATGTGGTACAGGAAATTAAAATCTCCCTCGAAAGTATTAAAAGTAGATTACATCACACAGAAGATTGAATCTCAAATGTAGAAGACAAAAACTCTGGCATAAAAAAAAGTATCAAGTAGATTGAGAAAACAATCAAGAAAAATGAGGACAATATGAGAGGAATACTGGATACCATCAAGCAGCCCAACATTCAGATAACTGGTATACCAGAAGAGCAAGAAAATAAGAAAGGCATTGATAATTTATTTCATGAAATCCTGGAAGAAAACTTTCTAAACCTAGAAAGGCATTCAAATATCCAGACCTAAGAAATACATAGGACCCCAAATAGAACCAACCCAAGAATATCCTGTCCAAGGCACATCATAGCCAGATTGGCAAAAACAACAGAAAAAGTCAAGATACTAAAACTGGCAAGAGAGAAATGTCAAGTTACTTAAAAAAGGTCACTCCATCAGGCTAACATTGGATCTCTCATCAGAAACAACACAGGCAAGGAAAGAATGGGGAAATATAGTCAAAGTGTTGAATGAAAAACAATTTCGACCAAGAATACTATATCCAGCAAGATTATCTTTCATATGGGAAAAAAAGATAAAAACATTCTCAGATAAATAAAATCTGAAAAAATTTACCAACTCCAGATCAGCTTTTCAAGAGGTTCTGAAGGGCTATACCAGGAAAATTAAAAAGTCAGATGGACTGTTATAAGAGAACAAAAAACAGCCAAGGAAATGGCTCACTTAATTATAGGAACAGGTTCAGAAATATTGTTAATGGCATTTAATGTTATTGGATTAAATTCTAAAATTAAGAGAAACAGACTGGCCAAATGGATTTTAAAAAATACCCAGAAACCCTCTATCTGTTGCCTACAAGAAACACATCTTATGGATAAAGACATATGTAGAATAAAACTGAAGGGCTGGAAAAAGACATTCCATGCAAATAGAAATTAAAAAAGGGCTGGTGTTGCGATATTGATTCAGACAAAATAGGCTTCAAGACAAAGACTGTAAGAAGAGACAAAGAAGGTGTTATATAATAGTAAATGGGTTAATTCAGCAATAAGACATAACACTTATTAATATTGATGCATCAAACACAGGAACACCTAAAAATGTGAAGGAAAGACTGCTGAAGCTAAAACGAGGGATAAGGAGCAACATTATAATTGTTGGCAATTCCAACACCCCATTATCTCCTTAGACAGATATTCTGGACCAAAAAATAAATAGACAGATACACAACCAAAATGATACTAAAAATTGAATGGACTTGATAGATATCTACAGAACTTTCCATCCTATGACCACAAAATATACATTTTTCTTACCCTAGCATGGGAACTTTTTAAAAATTGACCATATGATAGGACACAAATCAAGCCTTTACAGATTGAAAGGCATAGAATTTATATCCAGCATCTTCTCTGACCATGGAACATGGAAAGGAACAACCTACTTCTGAATGACTTCCTAACTACCGAAGAAATTAAATCTGAAATAAAAAAAATTAAGGAAACAAATGATGAGTACACTAGCTTCCATAATCTATGGGACACAGCAAAAGCAGTAATAAGAGGGAAATTCATAGCAACTAGTGCACATAAGAAAAAAAGTGGAAAGGTGGCAAATAGATAACCTAACATCATGCCTCAGGGAATTGGAAAACCAACAACAACAACAACAAAAATGCCAAGAAAAAGAAATAATAAAGATTCGAGCAGAAATAAATGAAGTAGAAAATAAATGAACCATACAGAAAATAAATGAAAGCAAAAGCTGGTTTTGTGAATAGATTAACAAGATCAACACACCATTGGCTAAACTGATAAAGAAGTAGAAAGAAATTGTTGATCCCTTTCTTATTCAAATTATTTCTAAAGCTTCTAAATGAAAGAAACCTTCTAAATTCATTCTATGAACCCTCCATCATTCTCATTCCCACAACAGCTAAGGACATGAGAAAAAAAGGAAAACTACCAACCAATATCGCTGATGAATATAGAGGCAAAAATTCTCAAAAAGATACTCACAAATCATATCCAATAACATATAACAAAGATTTTTCATCATGACCAGGTAGGCTTTATTCCAGAGATGTAAGGGTGGTTGAACATATGCAAGACCATAAATATAATATACCATATTAACAGAAAGAAAGATAAATACTATATGATAATTTCAATTGATGCAGAGAAAGCATTTGATAACATAAAACACCCTTTCATAATTAAGACTCTCAGTAAGATTGGTATAAAAGGGTCACTTTTCAACACAATAAAAGCCATATATGAAAAACCTATAGCTAACATTATGGGGAAAAACTAAAAGCTTTTCCACTAAAAACTGGTACTAGTCAAGGCTGCCCCCCTTTCTCTATTGCTTTTTAATAAAGTGCTGGGAGTCTGAGTCCTTGCCAATACAATAAGAGTAGAGAATAAAATGAAAGGCATTCCGATAGAAAAAGAAGAGATGAAATTATCTCAAATTACAGATGACATGATTGTATACATAGAAGAACAAATGGTATCCATGAAAAAATTCCTGGAAGCAATAAATGAATACAGTAAAGTTACAGGATACAAAATCAACATACAAAAGTCTATAGCATTTCTATATATGAACAGGTTGAAGGAAATAGAGCTGAAGACAGGAATCACTTTTACCATAGCCAGAAAATGTACAAGATACCTAGAGATAAACCTAACTGAGGAAGTCAAAGACCTTTACAAAGAAAACTATGAAAATCTTTAAAAAGATATTGATAAAGACATAAAAAAGTGGAAGGACATCCCATGTTCCTGGATGGGATGAATTCATATAATCAAAATGGCAATTCTACCCAAATTAATCTACATATTTAACACAATTCCAATAAAAATTCCAGTAATATTCTTCACAGATCTAGAAAATACAATCATAGAATTTGTCTGGAATCTTAAAAGACCTCATATTGCCAAAGCAATTCTGCACAAGAAGAGTGGAGTGGGTGGCATATCACTCCCTGACCCCAAGATATACTATAAACCATTATCATCAAAACAGCATGGTATTGGCACAAAAACGGACAGGTCAACCAATGGAATAGAATAGAGACCCTAGAAATAAACCCCAAAGCTTACAGCCAATTGATTCTTGACAAAGGATACCTGTCAATCCATTTGGAAAAGGAAAACATTTTTAGTAAATGGTGCTGGGAAATCTGGGTATCCACCTGCAGAAACATGAAACATGAAACCCACATCTTTCACCATTATTAAAAATCGACTCAAAATGGATCAAAGATCTGAACCTCCTTGACCTTGAAAAAGTAGTCGCAGTGTTTTCTACTACATAGGGTAGTTTGGAAATTAGTGAAAATATGCAGAGTCAGTTCTATGGTGCAGTGTTGAGAGCAACGCATCAGAAGCCAGATCCCACAGACTACAGTTCGAATTCCCGGCCTGGGAAATATTCCAGGCGTGTGTGCACACATGCCCAGGGTCCTGACAACCTGGAGAGATAGAGAGAGAGATTGTGGTATGGTCTTGCTCCATTAGGGAATTTTTTTTTCTTTCTCTGTTAAATGTGCACACCCTCTGGTGATGAAAGAATTTTTTTTTAAGTTCATTAAAACACACACACACACACACACACACACACACAAAGTGCCTAACACTATTAAAAGATGGTAAAATGAGTTCAACAAAAGTCTCTCTAAGGAATACATATGAACAGCCAAAAGGCATATGAGGAAATGCTCAACATCCTTCATTAAAAAGGATTTGTAGATTAAAACCACAATGAGGTACCACCTTACCCCTGTCAGAATGGCAAAGATTAAAAATATAAAAAGTAATAAGTGTTGGCAGGGACGTGGTGAAAGGGGAACTCTCTTACACTGTTGGTGGGAATGCAACCTGGTTCAGCCACTGTGGAGAACAATATTGAGGTTCCTCAAAGATCTACAAATAGAACTACCATTTGATCCAGCAATTCCACTTCTGGGTCTTTACCTAAAGAACAGGAAAATGCTCAGTTGGAAAAGCACTTGGACATCAATGTTTCTTGCCACGTTATTCACAATCACTAAGACATGGAACCAACCCAAATGACCACAAACAGATGAATGGATTGAAAAAGTGTGGCACACACATATACTCAGTGGAATACTACTCAGCCATAAAAAACAACAAGACCCTGGCTTTTGATAGAAATTGATCAGATATGGAGGATCTATTGTTGAGTGAAGCAAGCTAGGATATGAAAGAAAGATATTGTATGTATCCACTTAATATATACTATCTGTACTTTATGGTAGAGATCGAAATATTGGAGGGCATAAAAACAGTGAAAATAGGGATACTGAAGACAGTGTCGAACGTAGTGGGAGAAGGGAAGAGTATAGAGAAGGATAGCAAGAGAATAAGTAGAGAGGCATGACATTAGAGGGACAGAAATGGTTTATTACCTTTTGATGATAACATGTATAGTATTCTCAACTGGACTGGTTTGAGAAGTATTTCATGTTGGTTAAATTCTTTTTACAAGCAAAATGATATATAGTGATTGAATGTTTAAAAAATGAGAATAATAATAATATTAATTTGGGAAAAAATGATGAAAAGCTATTTGGTGATGATGATGTGGATAGTAATGTCTTTGTCTTGACTGATAATCCTTTTGGAAAAAGAAATATAATACATTGTAAATATTTATGTGATTCAATGTAATATAAACAAGATTATGATAATAATACATGAAATTAAAAAAAAAAGAAACTGAAAGATAAAAGAATTCTATACCCACCAAGATTATTCTTCAAATGGGAAGAAAAAAATTAAAACAATTCTCAGACAAACAAAAACGGAAAGAATTCATCAATATTAGGCCAGTTCTTTAAGAAGTACCAAAGGGAGTACTATATCAGGAAAACTAAAGAGAAAAAACAGAACTAAGAGAACAAAAAATTAGCAAGAAAAATGGCTAACAAAATGGCAGCAATAAGTGTGGGAAGCTGCACACCAGCGAGTCTGCCGAGGTTTCTTAGAGAGCAAACAGTTACCATGATTGGTTCCCTTCCAAAAACCTGACCTTCGAAACCTTGCTCTGATTGACCACTAGAATCCCTCAAATTTGCAT
>NW_006204446.1:143380-147293 GCF_000334495.1 Tupaia belangeri chinensis | reverse complement strand
CCACCGTTTACAACCCACCAGAGTGTATATAACCACGATGCCTGGCCCACAGTAGCCAGACGACACAGACGACCGAGAAGACGACACAGACGACCGAGACGACGACGACGACCAGGAAGACGACAACTGAAGAGCCTGAAGAGCTGAAACACCGCGCAGTCTCCAGACGACCCTGAAGATCCTGAAGAGCTGACACTGCATCGTCTCCAGACGAACTGGGAGACCCTGAAGAGCTGTAACACTACATCGTCTCTGGACGACCCTGAAGAGCTGTGATACCGCGTTGTCTCTGTGCTGCTCACAGTAGACGACGCGACCCTTAAGAGCTGTGACACTGCGTCGTCTCTGTGCTGTACTGTGCTGCCCACAATAAACAGACGACACTGTCGTTTCCGTGTTGTAACACTACGCTGCTTGCCTCGGCTCTCACTCCTTCACTCAGGAAACCCGTTCGGCTGTCCCCCCGGGTCGGGACAATAAGTGCACAAATATCAATAATAGCATTGAAGTTATGGATTAAATTCACCAATTAGTGGACACAGACTGGCTGAATGGATAAGAAAAACAGGAACTCTCCCTGTGCTGCCTATAAAAATGGAATCGCATGAATAATACATATATAGACTGAACAGTGGGCTAAAAAAGATACACTATGCATACAGAAACCAAAAGAAGGCTGGAGTCATGATACTGATATCAAACAAAATAGACATTAACAAAAAAAAATCTGTAAGAAGAGACAGAGAAGAACACAGTATAGTACTAAAGGGTTAATTCGCCATGAAGATATAACAACTATTAGTTTTTTTATACATTCAATCAATATACATCACTTAGCCTGTAAAGTGAATTTACCCAACAGAAATACACTTCACACCAGTCCAGTTCAGGATACTGTATACATTATCATTAACAGATAATAATCTATTTCTGTGTCCCATAAATGTCTTGCTTCTCTGTTTCTCTTTAATTTGTTTCCTCATACTCTCTTCTCCTTCCCTCTTCCCAAATTATCTCCAGTATCCATAACCATTTGCCATGCTTCTATATCCTCTAGTCTTTCAGTTTCTCCTATAGAATGTGGAGAGTAGGCATATGTTAAGTGGAGACATACAATTTCTCTCCATCATAGCCTGGCTTGCTTCGCTCAGCAGTAAATCTTCCATATTTATCCATTTTCCCTCAAATGTCAGGATCTTGTTGTTTATGGCTAAGTAGTATTTCATAGAGTATATGTACCACACTTTTTCAATCCATTCATCTGTTTGTTGACATTTGTGTTGGTTCCATGCCATAGCAACTGTGAATAATGCCACAAAAATCATACATGCGCAAGTACTTTTCTGACTGAGACTATCTGTTGGGTAGATACCCAGGAGTGGAATAGCTGGATCATATTTGTAATTCTATTTGAAGGTCTTTGTAGAACCTCCATATTGCAATCCACAGTGGCTTGACCAACTTACATTCTGAATACACATTCTGTAATGGATATCTTCTAATGGTCTTGGCTGCATTTTCTTATTTTCTGAAGTAGAATTTAACCTGTTTGATAACTAAGGTGTCACTTGGGATCTTGGTTTTTTTTTTTTTTTTTTTTTTTTTTTTACCTCTGCCATTCTGACTGGGGTTAGGTGGTATCTCATTGTTGTTTTGATCCACATCTCTCTTTTGATGAGGGATGTTGAGCATTTTTTCTAAATATGCTTTTTGACTGTTTGCATGTCTTTCTTAGAGAGTTGTTTGTTCAGATAATTTTCCCATTTTATATTGGGTTGAACATTTTTTTTTTTCAGGTAAGCTGTTTGAGTTCTCTGTGTATTCTGGTTTTCAGTCCCTTCTTTGAGGTAGAGATTACAAAAATATTATCCCATTCCAAGTGTTGTCAATGTACACTAATTACTGTATCTTTTGCTGTGCAGAAATTTCTTAATCAGATTTAATCCCAGTTGTCTATTTTTGGGATTACTGTCTGTGCTTTGGGGTTTTATTTAAGAAGTCTTTGCCTACCTCAATGTCTCCCAGAGTTTCCCCAATGTTTTCCACCAGTAATTTTATGGTTTGAGGTCTTAGGTTTAGAACTTTGTTCCATTTTGAGTAGATTTTTGTTAATGGTGAGAGAAAGGGGACAAGTTTCATCTTTCTTCAGGTGGGTATCAAGTTTTTCCAGCAACCTTGGCTAAAGAGGTTTTTATTTTCCCACTGGATTTACTGCTACACCTTGTGAAAAATCAATTGGCTGTCTCTCTTCCACTGTACAAAATGGCATGTAAAAAAGCTGCATAGCAGGATACTAAGGAGAAGAAACTGAAGCCAGGAAGACTGATGCCAGTGGCTAGCTTAAAAAGCATGACCCAAGGCTAAAAAGCCCATGAAAGGGAGTTGCAGTTGAAACCTGGTTTTAGTCTGGAGCATTGGTAGTTACTCCTGATCTGCCCTGTATTCCAGGAAGGCTTGTACAAGAGGAAATACTTGACCACTAAATCCAGGATTGAAAAGAAAACGAAGGAGAAGGTTCTTGCCACTGTCACAAAACCAGTTGGTGGAGACAAGAGTGGAGGTATTTGGGTGGTTAAACTTTGCAAAATGCCTCTGTATCATCCAACAAAGATGTGCCTCAAAAACTGTTGAGCCACAGCAAACAAACAAACAAACAAACAAACAGACAAAAAAGCACAAAAAAACCCTTTAGTCTGCATAAGAGAAACCTGCGAACTAGCGTCACTCCCAGGACTATCCTAATCATCCTCACTGGATGTCACAGGGCAAGAGAATGGTTTTCCTGAAGCAACTGAGCATTGGCTTGCTACTTCTGACTGGACCTTTAGTCCTAATAGAGTTCCACTGCATAGAACACACCAGAAATTTGTAATCTACACCTCCACAAAAATTGATATTAGCAAAGTAAAACTCCCAAAACACCATACAGATGCTTACTTCAAGAAAAAGAAGCTACAGAAGCCCAAACTCCTCAACACAGAGAAGGAGAAATACGAGATTACAGAGCAGCACAAGGTTGTTCAGAAAGCTGTGGACTCATAAATTTGACCCAAAATCAAAGCTGTTCTTCAGTTCCAGGACTACCTATCATCTGTGTTTTCCCTCACAAATGGAGTTTATCCTCACAAATTTATGTTCTAAATTTCTTGACAAGAGCCTAATTAAATAACTGATCATAAACGTAAAATAAAATCAATTAGCAGTAAGGTTTTTTTAAAATTTATTTCTAGGGCATCTATTCTGTCCCCTTGGTCCACATTTCTGTTCTTGTGCCAATACCATGCTGTTTTGATTATCACAGATTTATAATGTATTTTGGGGTCAGGAAGTGAGTTGCCTCCTACTCAACTCTTCTTGCAGAGGACTGTTTTGGCAATATGGGGTCTTTAATGATTCCACACAAATTCTAAGTTTGTCTTTTCTAAAACTGTGAAGAATCTCTCTGGTATTTTGATTGGGATTGCATTAAATATGTAGATTTATTTGAGTAGAATTGCCATTTTGATTCCATTCTTCTGAACCAGGAACATGGAATGTCCTTCCCATTTTTTGGTCATTTTTAATTTCATTTTTTAGATTTTCAATTTTCTGTGTAGAGGTCTTTGACTTCTTGGGTTAGATTTATCCCTAGGTATCTTATGCTTTTTTGTGGCTGTGGTGAATGGGATTGCTTTCTTCGTTTTTACCTCAGTCTGCTTGTTGTTCATATAGAGAAATGTTATATTTGGATCTTTTTTCTATATTGATTTTGTGTCCTGCTACATTACTGTCCTCATATATTACTTTCAGAAAATTTTTCGTGAATACCTGTGGGTCTTTTTTTTTGGAGGGATTTTTGCTATAGGGTGTGTGCACTCACCAGAAAGACAAAGTGAGACAGAGAGACAGAAAGCGAGAAATCACCCCACCCCCC
>NW_006204446.1:115776-143147 GCF_000334495.1 Tupaia belangeri chinensis | reverse complement strand
CTTTCCCTATTCAATTGCCTTTTATTTTATTCCTTTGTCTGATTGCATTGGCTAGGACATTCAGCACTATATTGAAAAGGGGCGGAAGAAATGAGCAGCCTTGTCTTGTACCAGTTTTTAGTGGAAAAGCTTTCAGCTTTTTCCCATTCAGTATAATCTTAACTGTGAGGTTTTTTTATACATGACTTTTATTGTGTTTAGAAATAACCCTCCTATGCCGATTTTGCTGAGAGCCTTAATCATAAAGGGCTGTTGTATTTTACCAAACAGTTTTTCTGCATCAGTTGATGTAATAACATGGTTTTTATCTGTCTTTCAGTTAATATGGTGTATTGCATTTATGGTTTTGCATATGTTGTACCATGTTTGCATCCCTAGAATAATAGCCTACCTCATTGTGAAGTATGATTTTTTTTATATTTTGTTGAATATGATTTGCAAGTATCTTGTTGAAAACATTTGCATGTATATTCATCAGCGATATTGTTCTGTAGTTTTACTTCCTTGTGTCCTTTTCTCTTTTGGAGATAAGGGTAATGGAAGTTTTATAAATGAGTTTAGAAGGTTTCCTTTCTTTTGGATTTTTAAAAATATCCTGAGTACAATTATGATTAACTCTTCTTTTAAAGTTTTATAGAATTCAAAAGTGAAGCCATTCGGACTAGGACTTTCTCTGTTGGGAGGTTATTTATTACTGATTAAATCTCATTGCTTGTTATGGGTCTGTTCAGGATTTCTGTGTTCTCCTGGTTTAGTCTTGGTAGATTATATGTGTTCAGGAATTTGTCCATCTTATCCAGATTTTCTTGTTTGTTTGTGTATAGTTGCTCATAGTATTCTCTAATGATTTTTGTATTTCTATTGCGTCTGTTGTAATATTGGCTGTTTCATTGCAAATTTGATTTATCTGATTTATCTCTTTTTAATTAGTCTAGGTAATGGTGTTTCATTCTTTTTATTTATTTAAAGAGCCAGCTTTTTCTTTCTGTTATTTTTTGTATAGTTCATTTCTTTTCTATTTCATTTATTTCTGCTCAAATTTTTATTATTTTTTCTCTTGGCACATTTGGATCTTTTTTTTTTATTCTCTGAAGCATGCTCTCAAGTGGTCTAATTGCCATCTTTTCTTTTTTTTTTCTTATGTGCACTAATGGCTATGAGCTTCCCTCTTATGATTGCTTTTGCTGTGTCTTATTGATTATGGAAACACATGTACTTATTGTCATTTGTTTCTGTTAATTTTTTTATTTCAATCTCAATTTTGTCAGTAGTTGTAAAGTCATTCAGGAGTAGGTTGTTTTGTTTCCTTATTTTTGAGATTTTTTTCTGAAATTAATATCAAGTTTAACTACATCATGTTCAGAGAAGATGATGCATATAGTTTCTATGTTTTTTGTTTGTTTGTTTGTTTTATCTGTAAAGGCTTGTTTTGTTTTCTACCATGTGGTCATTCTTTGAAAAGATTCCTTTTAGGGATGTGAAGAATGTATATTTCATGGTTTTTGGATGGAAGGTTCTATAGATATCTGTCAAGTCCTTTAGATTTATGGTATCAATTAGATCATATATTGCTTATTTTTGTCTAGATGATCTGTCCCAAGAAGATAGTGGGGTGTTGAGATCTCTAACAATTAGTGTGTTTCCGTCTATCTCTCCTTTTAGATCTAGCAGTCTTTCCTATATATATCTGAGTGTTCCTGAGTTGGGTGCATATATATTTATAAATATTATATCTTCTTGATGAATTAACCTTTTTACTACTATATAATGCCCTTCTTATAGTTTTTGTCTTAAAGCCTATTTTGTCTGAAATCAGTATTGTGACTCCAACTACTTTTTGGTCTTTGTTTACATGTAATACCTTCTTCTAGTCCTTCACTTTTAATCTATATGTCTTTATCCACAAGATGGGTTTCTTGTAGGCAACATATGGAAGGGTTTTGGCTTTTTATCCATTCAGCCAATTTGTGTTTCTTGATTGGAGAATTTAATCCATTGACAATGCAATTACTGATATTTTCAAACTTATTCTTACCAATAAGTTGGGCACTTTGGGGGGATGTTTTTTGTACTTTTATTTCTGTTTGTCTCTAGTTCTCTTGGTATAGCACTCCCTTCAGAATTTCTTGAAGAGCTAGCTTGATATTGGTAAATTCTTTCATGTTTTGTTCATCTGAGAACGTTTATAACTTTTTTTTTCCTGTTTGAAGGATAATCTTACCGGGTATAATAATCTTGGTTGAAATTGTTTCTCTCTTAACACTTTGAATATATCTTCCCATTCTTTTCTTACTTGCATTTTTTTCTGGTGAGAGATCCAATGTTAGCCTGATGGTATAACCTTTGTAAGAAACTTGATGTTTTTCTCCTGCTAATTTTAGTATCTTTTCTTTATCTGTGGTTTTGACGAGTTTGGCTGTGATGTGCCATGAAGAGAATATTCTTGGGTAGATTTTATCCATGTTCCTTTGTATTTTTTGAGTCTGGATATTTGAGTGCTTCTCTAGACTTGGAAAGTTTTCTTCCAGGATTTCATGGGAGAGATTACCAATGCCTTTATTCATTTCTTCTCCTACTGGGATATCAGTTATTCAGACATTTCGGCATTTAATTGTATAGTATTTCTCTTATACTGTCCTCATTTTCTTGTTATTTTCTCAGTCATTTGGGTGATTTAGCCTATGTCAGAGGTTTCATCTTCTATATCTGAGATTCGATCTTCTGCATGATCTAATCTGCTTTTAATACTTTTGAGGTAGGTTTTGATTTCCTGTATTACAGCCTTCATCTCTAATAGTTCTGCTTGATTCTTCTTTATGTACTCTAATTCTTCTTTCCAATCGTGGAAGGACTCCCTCATCTCCTGGGGCTTGTTTTCTCTTTTCTCTTGCATCTTCTGTACTTAATAGTCTCATTTCTTTTGCATCTCATTTAGATTTGTCACTATGAATATTCTGAATTCTTTATCTAACATTTCCATGAGTTCTACTGTATTGTCTGTTGATGAAAAGAAATTGTTCTTTTCCCTTGTGGGAGAACTATTTCTTTTTTAAATTTTTAAATTTTATTAATTTTATTCAATAAATTACATATGTCACTTAGCTTGAAAAGTGAATATTCCAACATGTATACATTTTTCCCCAGTCCAGTTGAGAATACTATACACATTATCTTCAACAGATAATAACCCATTTCTTTTTCCCATAAATGCCTTGCCTCTCTATTTTTTTTTTTTTTTGAGAGATTTTCACTGTAGGGCGCGTGCGCTCGCCAGACAGACAGAGAGAGACATAGAGACAGAAAGCGAGAAATCACCCCCCCAGGGGGGATGGTCACGCCGCAATCCCTTCTCCTCCATTCTCCTCTCGGGATCTTGGGCACGCACGCACACGCGCCCGGCGTGAGTTTTAAGCCACCGGGTCCGGGACCCGAACTGCGGTTGACTACGTGGGAGTCCAGCGACATAGCCATTACGCTAACTACTGGTTCCCATTGCCTCTCTATTTTTCTTCTTAATGTTCTTCCTCAGACTCTACTACTTCACTCACCCTCTTCCCATACTATATCTGGTATTTTAAACCATTTTCTATGTTTCTATACCCTCTAATTATTCCGTTTCAGCCACAGAATGTAAATACTCATTATATATTAAGTAGAGACATACAATGTCTCTCCTTTATAGCCTGGCTTGCTTCACTCAGCAGTAAATCATTTTCATCCACTTTCTGTCAAAAATCAGAGTCTTATTGTTTTTATGGCTGAATAGTATTTCATAGAGTATGTGTGCCACACTTTTTCAATCCATTCTGCTCTTTGTGGGCATTTGTGTTGGTTCTATGTGTGGTTCCATGTGTAAGCAATTGTGAATAATGCCACAATAAATATTGATGTACAAGTACTTTTCCAACTAAGGATTCTTCTGTCCTTTGGGTATATACCAAAAAGTGGGATTGTTGGATCATATGGTAGTTCTATTTGTAGGTCTTTGAGGAATCTCAATGTTGTTCTCCACAGTGGCTGTACCAATTTACATTCCCACCAGCAGTGAAGGAGAGTTCCCCTTTCACCACACCCTCACCAGCACTTATCATTTTTTGTTTTTTGATTTTAGTCATTTTGACTGGGGTTAGATGGTATCTCATTGAGGTTTTGATCTGCATCTCCCTTATAGTGAGGGATGTTGAGCATTTTTTCATATGCCTTTTGGCTATTTGTATGTCTTCCTTAGAGAGTATCTTTTTCAACTCATTCTCCCATAATAGGGTCGATCATCTTTCTTTGGGACAACTGCTTGAATTCCTTGTGTATTCTGGTTATCTGTCTCTTGTCTGATGCATAATTTACAAAAAGATATTCTCCCATTCTGAGGGCTGTTGATTCACACTAATTACTGTGTCTTTAGCCATGAAGAAACTTCTTAATCTGACTTAATCCCACTTGTCTATTTTGGGGACTATTGGTTGTGCTTTGGAGGTCTTATTTAAGAAGCTTTTGCCTACACCAATGTATCCCAGAGTTTCCCCAGTGTTTTCCAACCATAGTTTTATAGTTTGGGGTCTTTGTTTTAGATCTTTGATCCATTTTGAGTTGATTTTTCTAATGGTGAGAGGTAGGATTTCAGATTGATTTCTCATATTTCTTGTGCCTCTGGGATTGTTTCTGTTCATCTGATAGATTATAAA
The DNA here is from genome assembly GCF_000334495.1 of Tupaia belangeri chinensis. Lineage (NCBI taxonomy): Eukaryota > Metazoa > Chordata > Mammalia > Scandentia > Tupaiidae > Tupaia > Tupaia belangeri. The sequence continues at coordinate 138,465 of NW_006204446.1, read as the reverse complement.
TTTCTTTCTAATTTCTTCATTATTATTCCCATAACTGGATATTGCAGTGGCCTTCATTTCTTGAGAACCTGTTTCTCCTGGGTTTAGCTGCAGCATTTCAGCAGAGAACAAAGAAGGGTTTACATAGTGTGAGATGCATGCCAAGCACTCCAGGAAATAATAAAATTGAATGTATTCCTGAGTGGGATAAAGACTGTTAGCGGTGTAAAGTCGTCTCCTAGAAGTGGTGGGTAGACAGGGGAATTCCCAAGGCGATCTCTGACCTCAATTGGTTTTACTGACTTTTGCTGCCACTGCCATGCAGGAGCAGAATTCTGAGATTTCTGGGAATTCTCAGAATACAACACAAAAATATGTACGCACAAAACACTGAAGCACTGAAATATGTGAACGAAAAACTGCTAGATATAAAGAGAGAGTCAGACTAGAACACAATTATTGTTCGGTATCTCAACACCTCCTCATTTCCTCTTCCAGAGAGATGATTCAGGCAAAAAGTTAACAAAGAAATATAGGTTCAAAATGATACCATAAATCAAATGGACTTGGCAGATATCTATAGGACTTTCTAACCAAACACGACAAAATATACATTTTTCTCTAGTGTCCATAACAATTTTTAATACTTTTACATCCTCCCGTCTTTCAGTCTCTACCATATAATGTGGACAGTTGGTATATGTTAAGTGGAGACATACAATGTCTCTCTTTCATAGCCTAACTTGCTTCACTCAGCAACAAATCTTCCATATTCATCCACTTTCTATCAAATTCCAGGGCCTTTTTGCTTTTTATGGTTGAATAATATTCCATGGAATATATGTGCAGCACTTTTTTAATCCATTCATCTATTTGTGGACATTTGAGTTGGTTCCATGTCTCAGCAGTCATGAATAGTGCTTCAATAAATAAAGCTGTGCAAGCACTTTTCTGACTGACAATTCTCCTGTCCTTTGGGTAGATACCCAGGAGTGGAATTGCTGGATCATATGGTAGTTCTATTTGAAGGTCTTTGAAGAACCTCCATATTGTTCTCCACAGTGGCTTGACCAATTAACATTCCCACTAACAATGTAGGAGTGCTTCATTTATGGTATTTAACCCATTTGATTTATGTTATCATTTATATCCTTTATTTCTTCACTTATTTTTTGTCTAGATAATCTGTCTAAAGGAGATAATGGGGTGTTGAGCTGCCCAACAATTAGTGTGCTGCAGTCTATCTCTCCTTTTAGATGTAACAATCTTTCCTTCATGTATTAGGGTACTCTTGAGTTGGGCACATAGATATTAAGTGTTATATCTTCTTGATGAATTAGCCCCTTTCTTACTATATAATGTCCTTTTTTGTCTCTTCTTACCATGTTTGTCTTAAAGCCTATTTTGTCAGAAATCAGCATTGCGACTCAAGCTCTTTTTTGGTTCCTATTTGCATGGAATACCTTTTTCCATCTCCTTACTTTTAGTCTATGTATTTTTTTTTTAATCCATGGGTTGCATTCCTTGTAAGCAGCAGATAGAGGATTTGTGTTTTTGTATCTATTCAGGTACTTTGTCTCTTCATTGGATAATTTAATCCATTAACATTCAATGTTATTATTGATATTTCTGGATTTGTCCCTATCTTTACATTGGACACTGTCTTGAATGTCTTTTATTTTCTTGTTTCTGGCTATTTATTCTTTAGTTTTCCTAAAACAGGATTCTCTTCAGAGTCTGTTGAAGAGCTGGTCTGATGTTGACAGATTCTTTCAGGTTTTGTTTGTCTGAAAAGATTTTATTATTTTTCCCCATATGGAGGATAATCTTACTGGATATAATAACCTTGGTTGAGATTGTTTTGCTCTCTCTTTTAATTTAATTTAATTAATTAATTTGTTTATTTAATTTGACCAGAGAAAGACAGAATGGGCAAGAGAAAGAGAAAATGAGAAAGTAAGCCACCAGGTCTGGGACTTGAACCGCAGTCAGCTATGTGGGAGTCCAGCGTCCTTAACCACCATGGCACCTGCTGGCACCGAAATTGTTTCTCTCTTAACATGTTCAATATTGCTTTCCATTCTTTCCTTGCTTGCATTGTTTCCATTGAAAAGTCTGGTGTGAGTCTGATGGGATGACTTTTCTAAGTCACTTGACATTTCTCTCTTGCCAGTTTTAGTATCTAGTCTTTTTTTTTTTTTGTATTGGTTTTTACTGTAGGACATGTGTACTCACCAGAAAGACACAGACATAGACAGAAGGTGAGAAATTACCCCCCAGGAGGATGGCCATGCCACAATCCTTTTGCCTCCATTCTCCTCTTGAGATCTTGGGCACACACTCACATGCACCTGGCATGAGCTTAAGCAACCGGATCTGGGACTTGAACCACAGTTGAGTCCAGTGACATAGCCATTATGCCAAGTGCTGGTCCCAATATCTAGTCTTTGTCTGTGGTTTTGGAAAGTCTGGCTAAGATGTGCCATGGAGAGGATCATTGTGACTTGATTCTATTAGGGGTCCTTTGGATTTCTTTGGTCTGGATGTTTGAGTGCTTCCCTAGATTGAGTGCTTCCCTAGCCTTGAAAAATTTTCTTCCAGTATTTAATTGAATAGATTTTCAATGTCGTTATTAGTTTCTTCACCCTCTGGGATACCAGTTATTAGGATGTTTGGACATTTAATGGAATCTAGTGTTTCTTGTATATTGTCCTTATTCGTTGTTATTTTCTCTTTTTGGTGTTTTTTTGTAAGTCAGAGATACTGTGTTCTATGCCTGAGATTTGATCTTCTGCCTAGTCTAATTGGCTTTCAATACTTTCGAGTTTTTGATTCCTGTATTCCAGACTTCATCTCTAATAATTCCATATGATTCTTTCTTATGGTGTCCACTTCTTTCAAATTGTGGAAGGACTTCATAAAATCCTGGAGCTCGTTTTCTCTTTTTTGCTGCAACTCATAGAGTTTTGTCTCTATGAATGTTCTGAATTCTTTCTCTGACATTTCAGTAACTTCTGTTTTTCCAAGAGATGGAGGAGGGTTATTGTGTTCTTTTGATGGTACCTTTTTCTTTTCTTTTTTTTTCTTTAAGGAATTATTTTTATTTAACTTTATTTTTTTTCTCCTGAAACTTTTTAAAATTAATTAATTTACATTCATCCCCTGAGCATCATCACAGCGTACAAAATGTAGTTTCCCCATCCACTAGAATATACTGCATAGTGACTTAATCATGCATGTCATTGTCAATAATTTTCCATTTCTAGTTTCATATATATGCACATATATGTATATGTATATATTTAACCCTATGTCTGACCCTCTGCCCTTTCCCATCCTCTGATCACACTATCTCTGGTGTCTACAGTTGTCTTCCACTTCTTTTCCCCTCATATTTTATTGATCACACAATTTCTTAAATAACCTAACCACTTTCAATATCAAGTTCAGCTGGTAATTTCAAAAAAAGCAGTTTTGAAATGCTAAACAACTTTGCTTAAAACTTAAATTCAGGAAACAGGTTAGGATTCTGTTCAAATAGTAGGTACATGAACCTATTGACAGCTCAAGACAGGACAAAAATTCTTAAAACTGGACAACAAAGCCTAGAAGAAAAGCAGCAATATTTTACTCAAAAGTCATAGAATGCTATTTCACCAATTTAGTCTCATGTACTTAATCTACCTTCTGTTGTGGTTTGATCTTTCTGATTGAATTCTGGGATATAATATTCAACTCCAGATTTCTCCCTATGATTAAGCTGGCTGTTTTCTTAGTTTTGAACTCTTATTTCTGTGTGTCCATATTTAATTTTCCTGATTACCTGCCTTTTTCAAACTTGAGACATTTCTGTGACTTCTGGCCATTGGGTCATGTATTCACTTTTGAATAGCTTTTGGAGAATGTTTCTGCCACTGTGAACTAGTTTCTTTCTCTTTTGCAGTGCATTGCTTCTGGGCCAAAGTCTCTCCTCTTTAGCAATGTGGTCTCCATGGGAGGAGTTTTCTATTCAGGTTTCTGAAGAGTATTTTCTCCTCTTTTTGCAGGTGGTTCAGTATAGAGAGAGGGTCCCTGGGAGCCTCAGGGTGCAAGGATGGTTGAAAACTATGATTCTAGAACTGTCTAGTCCCTCTGGGTGGTAGATAATGAACAGAAGATGACAATATAAGAAGGAAGAAAAAATATGAAATAGGAAAAAAAATGGTCACTCTGTACATGAGTTCATCAGGTTGCTGCAGATGTAGAACTGGGAGCTGCCTTATGGAGTAAGGAAAAGTGAAGTAGCAAAGGAAAGAAAGGGAAAAAAAGACAGCCTACCTTGCTGGCAGGGAGGAGGGGGGCTCTGAAGTTGGGAGTTGGGGCTAGAACTGGAGCTGGGACCAATGGGTGGCCTCACCTTAGTTTCCTTGACTGGACAAGGGGCTGCAGATTGAAGTGGGCCCTGCTTGAGAGCTGAGAGCTGCACTTGCTGGTGGGGAGAAGGAGGGACTCTGAGGAGAGGAGTTGGGGCTGGAGCTGGAGATAGGGCTAATGCATTGCTCTGCCTCGGTTTCCCTGACCTGCTTGAGGACTGAAGATGAAAGTGGGCTCTGCTTGGGAGCTGAGAGCTGCCCTTGCTGGTGGAGGGGAGTGGGGCTCTGAGCTTGGGAGTTGGGGCTGGAACTGGGGCCAATGGATGGTTCAGCCTCAGTTTCCCTGACAGGACAGGGGGCTGCAGATGAAAGTCTATTTACCATGTTTTAAAAGTGATTCATAGGGTCAGCTCCATGGCCTGTTGGTCAAGACATTCAAATCCCACATGACCAATCAAATGTTCTGAATCTCAGCCTTATCAGCCTGAGAAACATGTGTACATGCTCTCCAAACCAAATCACAATTGGATAGAGAAATGGAAGAGAGGGGATTGTGGTATGGTCATGCCCCATTGGGGAGTGCTTTCTCCTTTTGCCTCTTTCTCTGTTTCTTTGCCTCTCTCCGGTGAGCATACATGTCTTTTGGCAAAGAGACAAAAGAGATTTTGTATATATTGGATATCAATCCTTTATCAATTAAACACAGGGGAGAAGGCTTTAATTTTAATATGCCAAATTTGTCTTTTCTTCCATGGATTGTACTATTGGTGGTCTACCTAAAAACCATAGTTTAGGGGACCAGATAATTATGCAGTGGTAAAATGCAATACTCTGTAAAACTGACCAACTTGGAGAGGTGGGAGCGAGTTCCAGGTTTGTCTTTAGAGACCTCCATGAGAATGTTGGACATACAAGTGCCAATGATATGGGGTTGGTTGAGGTGGGAGTGAATCATGGTGCCAAAAACATTAAAGAAGATCATAACCTCCAAGCATGACAAACTCAAAGTAAGTTACACTGAAAAAACATTTAATCAATTGTTAAAAGTCAAAGACAACAAGAATCTCAAAAGCAATAATAAAAAAATAAGTCGTCATGCACAAGGGATTGTTCATAATATTAATTGTCAATTTCCTGTCAGAAACCATGAGATCAGAAAAGTGAGGAATGATATATTTAAAGTACTGAAAAAGAAATTAATACATCAAAAATTCTCTACCTGACAAAGCTGTCTTTCAAACATGGGGGGAAAATGAACACATCCTCAAAACAAAAGCTGAGGGAAATCATTACTAGTAGACCTTCCCTAGAAGAAGTGCTAAAGGGAGTCCATCAGCTAAAATGAAGGGATATTATTTCGTAACTTGAAGATGCATGAAAAAATAAAGAACACTAGTAAATGTAAACTCTTGATACATAGGTAAGCAGAAAAATCACATTATTGCATTTTTTGTTTGTTACTCCTATTTGTTTTCCTATATGATTTTTTAAAAAAATGCATACAAATGATTTAAAAAAACAAAGGCATACAAATATGTAAAGAATTGAAAAAGAAATAAAACTTTTTGTTCAGAGATGATATGATTGTGTTTGTACAAAATTCCAGAGAAGAAAAAACAAAACCAAAAAATTCTTAGACTATTAAGTGATTAGAGCAAGGTTGCAGAATACATTAATGTATAAAGTTTAATGATTAAATTTATATACCAACAATGAAAAATAGGATATTTGAAATAAAAATGCAGTATAAATTACATTAACACCAAAAAATGAAATGTACAAATTTAACAGAAACATGTATAAAGTCTATATGAAGAAAACTACAAACCTCTGATGAAAGAAATCAAAAGAGATCTAAATAAACTAAATTATATTCCATATCTATGGATAAGAAGACTGAATGTTGTCAAGATGCTAGTTTTTTTTTTCATCTTGATTTATAGATTCAATTGAATTCTAAAAAAGCTTCAGAAAGTTATTTCATAAATAGTAAAATGATAAACTAATTCTAAATTTTCTTTGAAAAGGTTTTTTCTATAGGGTACATGCACTCACCAGAAAGACAGAGACAGAGAGACAGAAAGTGAGAAATCATCCTCCAGGGGGCGGGACCAGCAGTCAGTGTAATGGCTATGTCGCTGGACTCCCATGTAGTCAACCATGGTTCGAGTCCCGGATCCAGTGGCTTAAACTCACACTGGGCGTGTGTGTGTGTGTGTGTGTGTGTGCCCAAGATCCCAAGAGGAGAAAGGAGGAGAAGGTATTGCGGCGTGGCCATCCCCCCCCCCCGGGGGGGGATTTCTCCCCTTTCTCTGTCTCTCTCTGTATGGCAAGTGCACGTGCCCTATAGCAAAAAAAAAAAAAAAAGAAACAAAGAAAGAAAGAAAAGAAAAAAAGAACAGAAAAGAAAATCGCCCCCCAGGGAGGATGAAATCCTTTCTCCTCCATTCCCCTCTTGGGATCTTGGACATGCACACGCGACCGGAGTGAGTTTAAACTACTGGGTCCAGGACTCAAACCACGGTCGACTACATGGGAGTTCAGAGACATAGCGATTATGCCAACTGATGGTCCCACTAATTCTAAATTTTATATAAAGAGGCAAAGACCCAGAATAGCCAACAATACTGAGTGAGAAGAATAAAGTCAGAGACTGACATTATCTAATTTTCAGACTTATTATAAAACTGCAGTAAGCAAGACAGTGAAGTATAAATAAGAAGTTAAGGAGGAAAATATAGAGGTAAGACATTTATGGGACACAGAAATGGGTTATTATCTGTTGATGATAATGTGTTTTGCATCCTCAACTGTACTGGTGTAAAGTGTATTCATGTTGGGTTAATTCAACTTACAAGCAAAGTGATGTGTAGTGATTAAATGTATAAAATAAAATGAGCCAGTGAAGTATTGTCAGAGCTATAGTCAAATACTTCAATGAACAGAACAGAGATCTTTGAAATATACCCACCCAAATATGGTTGATTGATATTTGACAAAGGAGGAAAGTCAATTTAGAGGAAAATGGATAATCTTTTCAACAGATAATGGTGGAAGAGCTGAATCTAAATACAAAAAAAAACAAAAAACAAAAAACAACAACAACGACAACAAAAAAAAACGAGTCTAGACACAGATACTATGCCTTTCATAAAAACTAAAAATATATCATATATCTAAACATAAAACTCAAAATTATAAAACTTTTTTAAGATGTCACGGAAGGGGACCAGCAGTTGGCATAATGGCTATGTCGCTGGACTCCCATGTAGTTTACTGCGGCTCGAGTCCCAGACCCGGTGGCTTAAACTCATGCCAGGTGCATGTGCGTGTGTGTCCAAGATCCCAAGAGGAGAATGGAGGAGAAGGGATTACGGTATGGCCATTCCCCCCTGGGGAGTGATTTCTCACTTTCTGTCTCTGTCTTTCTGGTGAGCGCATGCGCCCTATAGGAAAAATTTCTACAAAAAAAAAAAAAGATGTCATAGGAGAAAATCTAGTTGACACTGGATTTCATGTTAACTAAATTATTTACTTATTTATTCAATTATTCTTATTATTTATACTTTCATTCGTTGTACATCATTTAGATTGTAAAGAGACTTTACCCAGCATAATATATCACCTCAGTCCATTCCAGTTGAGAATACTATACACAATATCAACAGGTAATAAACCCATCTGTGTCCCACAAATGTCTTATCTCTCTACCTTTTCTCCAAATTTTCATTCCTGCACAATTCCCCTCTCCCACTCTACTTCCACTTTGTCCCTAGTGTCCATAACAACTTTCAATGCTTCTATGTTCTCCAGTCTTTCAGTATCTACCATAGAGTGCAAACAGTCAGTATATGTTAAGTGGAGACATACAATGTATTTAATTTCATAGCCTGACATGCTTCACTCAGCAATAAAACTTCCATATTTGTCCAGTTTCTATTAAGTGCCAGGGACTTGTTTTTAATATGGCTGAATAGTATTCCAAGGAATATATGTGCCACACTTTTTCAATTCATTCATCTGTTTGTGGACATTTGAGTTGGTTCCATATCTTTGCAATTGTAAATAATGCTACAATAAATATAGATGTACAAGCACTTTTCAAACTGAGCGCTCTCCTGTCTTTTGGGTAGATACTCAGGAGTAGAATTGCTAGATCATACGGTATTCTTATTTGAAGGTCTTTGAGGAACCTCTGTATTGTCTTACACAGTGGTTGGACCAATTTATATTCTCATCAACAATGTAGGAGAGTTCTACCTACCAGCACATCCCTACCAGCACTTATCATTTTTGTCTTTGTAATCTATGCCATTCTGACTGGGGTTAGGTGGTATCCCATTGTAGTTTTGATCTGCATCTCCCTTATGATGAAAGATATTGAGCATTTTTTCATATACTTTTTTACTGTTTGTATGTCTTCTTTAGAGAGTTGTTGATTCAGCTCATTTTCCCATCTTTTAATTGGATTAATAATTTTCTTCCAGGGAAGCAGCTTGAATTCCCTTTTCTTTGGTCTGAATATTTGGGGGTTTGCTTTTTTTTTTTTTTTTTTTGGAGAGTTTTTTTTGCTATAGGACGCGTGGGCTCGCCAGACAGACAGAGAGAGACATAGAGACAGAAAGCCAGAAATCACTCCCCAGGGGGGATGGCCACGCTGCAATCCCTTCTCCTCCATTCTCCTCTTGGGACCTTGGGCACGCACACACATGCACCCTGCGTGAGTTTTAAACCACCGGGTCCGGAACGTGAACCATGGTCGACTACATGGGAGTCCAGGAACATAGCCATTACGCTAACTGCTGGTCCCAGTTTCTTATCTGAGGCATAGTTTATAAAATTTTCTTCCATTTAGAGGGTTGTAGATTCACACTAATTACTTTGTCTTGTGCTGTACAGAATCTTCTTAATCTGATGTAATCCCACCTGTTTATTAGGGGATTATTGCCTCTGCTTTGGGGGCCCTGCTTAAGAAGTCTTTGTCGGTCTCTGCTGTGCTGTGCCTTCTGGGTCCAGCTTCACAGCTGTGAAGCTCCACAAGCTACCTCCCGTTGACAGAGTACAGTGATAGCCAGAACAGAATACATCCAGGTAGCTCCATCTCTGCTGTCTTGTACATCCTGGGTCCAGCTACAACGCTGTGAAGCTCCCCCAGCTAGTCCTCCCCCCCAGAGTCCAGTGCTAGTCAGGTGGGAAAACATCTGCATCTTCCTCTTTCTATTTTCTGTCCCTTCCAACTTTTTTCCTTTTTAAAAAAAACAAAACAAAACAAACAACAACAAAAACAAACAAACAAAAACCCCAGCTTTTCTTTTTCCTTGTGCTATTAATTTGCTAATTTCTCTCTTGCTCATCCTAAACAGAATCCATCCAGGCAGCTCCATTTCTGCTGTCCTGTACCTTCTGGGTCTAGTTTCAAGGCTGTCAAGCTCCACCAGCTACCTCCCCTCCACCAAAGAGCCCAGGGCAAGCCAGGAAAGAATCCATCCAGGCAGCTCCATTTCTGATGTCCAGTACCTTATAGATACACCTTCACGGCTGTGAAACTCCCCCAGCTACCAACGCATACACGCAGAGCCCAGTGCTAACCAGAACAGAATTTGTCCAGGAAGCTCCATCTCTGCTGGTCTGTACCTTCTGGATCCAGCTTCACAGCTGTGAAACTCACCCAGCTACCCCCCTCAAATACACACACAGCCCAGTGCTATCCTGATAAGAAAAAAATCTGCATCTTCCTCTTGTACTCTTCTGTCCCTTCCAACTTTTCTTTCTCTTTGTTAAAAATAAAATAAAATAAAAGATTATGATGATAATAAATTTAAAAATAAAAAACCCCAGCTTTTCTGTCCCTTTCCTTGTGCTTTTAAGTTGCTAATTTCTCTTTTTCTCTGACACAGGACAGAATCCATTCAGGTAGCTCAATCTCTGCTACCCTGTATCTTCTGGATCCAACTCTAAGGCTGGGAACCTACCCCAGGTAGCCACCCCCGATAGAGCTGAATGCTAGCCAGGACAGAATCCATCCAGGGATCTCCACCTCTGCTGTCCTGTATCTTTTGGGTCCAGTTTCATGACTGTGAAGCTCCCCCAGCTACCCACTCTGCAAACAGAGCCCAGTCCTAGCCAGGACAAATCCATCCAGGCAGCTCCATCTCTGCTGCTCTGTACCATCTGGTCCAGCTTCAAAGCCATGAAGCTCCTTGTGAGATGCACACCCCTTGAGAGAGTACAACGCTAGCCAGGACAAATCCATCCAGACAGTTGCATTTCTCCTGTCCTGTACCATCCAGGTCCAAGTTCGCAGCTATGAAGCTCCCCCAGCTAGCGTCTCCCTCCACAGAGCCCAGTACTAGCCAGGAAATAACCCATCCAGGCAGCTCCCTTTCTGCTGTCCAGTACCTTCTGGGTCCATCTGCACCACTGTGAAGCTCACCTAGCTACCACCCCCACACACATGGAGTCCATTGCTAGCCAGGACAGAATTCATCCAGGAAGTTCCATCTCTGCTGTCCTGTACCTTCTGGGTCCAGTTTTATGGCTGTGAAGCTCCCCCAACTAGCTCCCCTGCAAAAAGCCCGGTGCTAGCCAGGACAGAATCTGTCCATGCAGCTCCACCTCTGCTGTCCTGTACCTTGTGAGTCCAGATTCATGGCAGTGAAGCTCCCCCAGCTAGGCCCCCCACCTACAGAGCCCAGTGTATTCCAGGTAGAAAAAGATTGGCATCTCCCTCTTGTTCTTTGCAGTCACTTCCAACTTTTTTTTCTCTAAAAGAAAAGCAAAAATAACAGTCACAAAAAAATAACAAAAATAAATAAATAAATAAAAACAGCTTTAGTCCCTTTACTTGTGCTTTTAAGTAGCTATTTTTCAGGAACCAGCAGTTAGCTTAATGGCTATGTCGCTGGACTCCCACGTAGTCGACTGCGGTTCGCGTCCCAGACCCGGTGGCTTAAAACTCACGCCAGGCGCGTGTGCGTGCGTGCCCAAGATCCCGAGAGGAGAATGGAGGAGAAGGGATTGCGGCATGACCATCCCCCCTGGGGGATGATTTCTTGCTTTCTGTCTCTATGTCTCTCTCTGTCTGTCTGGCGAGCACATGTGCCCTCTAGCAAAAACCTCTCCAAAAAAAAAAAGAAGTAGCTATTTTTCTTTCTCTCACCCAGAACAGAAATCATCCAGGCAGCTCCATCTCTGCTGTCCTGTACCTTAGCATGGCAGGGTGGTGTGCTATGTAGTTTTCTTTTTTTAACCTGTTTTTATTTTCTGTGACATGTTTTTTTTCTTTTTTGTCTTCATATCATTCTATTTCTTTTTTCTCTTTTTTTAAAATTTCATTTTCTTTTATACATTCAATCACATTATTATTTGGCTTACAAGATGGATATTTCAACATGTGAACATTTCTCCCTAGTATAGTTGATAAAACTACAAAATATCTTCAAAAGATAATACCACATTTCTTTGTGCCATTAATGCTTTGCCTCCCCATTTTTCTTCTAAATGCCCTTCCTCAGACCCTCCTCCTTCACACTCACTATATCTGGTATTTACATCTATAAACTATGTTTCCATATCCTTTAGTCAATTAGTTTCAGTCACAGAGTGCAGAAACTCAGTATATATTAAGTGGGGACATACAGTGACTCTACTTCTGTAAGAGAGTTCCCTTTTCACCACACTCCCACCAGCACTTATCATTTTTTGTTTTTTTAATCTTAGTCATTCTGACTGGGGTTAGGTATCTCATTGTTGTTTTGATCTGCATTTCCGTTACAAGATGAGGGATGTTGAACATATTTTCATATGCCTTTTAGCTATTCATATGTCATCTTTAGAGAGTGGTTTTTTCAACTCATTCTCCCATCTTTTAATAGGATTGATCATATTTTTTTGGAACAGCTGCTTGAGTTCCTTGTGAATTCTGGTTATCAGTCTCTTATCTGGTGCATAGTTTACAAAAATATTTTCCCATTCTGAGGGATATCTATTCACACTAATTACTGTGTCCTTTGCTATTCAGAAACTTCTTAGTCTGATGTAATCCCACTTGTCTATTTTGGGGATTATCAATTGTGCATTGGGGGTCTTATTTAAAAAGTCTATTCTTACCCCAATGTCTCCCAGAGTTCCCCCGGTGTTTTCTATGAGCAGTTTTATAGTTTGAAGTCTTAGATTTAGATCTTTGATTCATCTTGACTTGATTTTTGTCAGAGGTGAGAGGTAGGTGTTCAGATTCATCTTTCTGCACATGAAAATCCAGTTTTTCCAGCACCATTTGCTGGAGAGGTTTTCCTTTTCCCAGTGGATTGACTGGTATCCCTTGTCAAAAATCAGTTGACTATGTTTGAGAATTTATTCCTGGGGCTCTATTCTGTTCCATTGGTCCACGTGTCTGTTTCTCTGCCAGTACCATGCTATTTTGATTACCACAGTTTCGTAGTACATTTTTGGGTCAGGGAGTGAGATGCCACCCACTCCACTCTTCTTGTGCAGAATTGCTTTGGCAATAAGGGGTCTTTTATGATTCCAGACAAACTTTATGATTGTCTTTCCTAGATCTGTGAAAAATGTGTCTGGTACTTTGGCATTGCATTAAATATGTAGATTAATTTGTGCAGAATTGCCATTTTGATTATATTAATTCTTCCAATCCAGGAACATGGGATATCCTTCCACTTTTTTGTGTCATTTTCAATTTCTGTTTTTAGCTTCTCATAGTTCTCCTTGTGGAGGTCTTTAACTTCTTTGGTTAGATTTATCTCTAAGTATCTTATACTTTTCATGGCTATGGTAAATGGAATAACTTTTTTCAGTTCTATCTCAGTCTGCCTGCTGTTTGTATATTGAAATGCTATAGATTTCTGGATATTAATTTTGTATCCTGCAACTTTAATGTATTCATGTATTACTTCCAGAAATTTTTTCATGGAAACCATGGGATCTTCTATGTATACAATCATGTCATCTGCAAATAGAGAGAGTTTCACCTCTTCTTTTCCTATTTGAATACCTTTTATTTTTTCCTCTTTTCTGATTGCATTGGTGAGGACTTCCAGTACTATATTGAAGAGGGGTGAAGAAAGTGGGCATTCTTGTCTTGTACCCATTTTTAGTGGAAAAGCTTTCAGCTTTTCTCCATTGAGGATGATGTTCGCTATGGGTTTTTCATAGATAGCTTTTATTGTATTGCGAAATGACTCTTCTATGCAGATTTTGCTGAGAGTCTTGATCATGAAGGAATGTTGTATCTTATCAAATGCTTTTTCTGCCTCAATTGATATGACCATATAGTTTTTATCTTATTTCCTGTTAATATAGTGTATTACATTTATGGTTTTGTGTATGTTAAACCAACCTTGTAGTCCTGGAATAAAGCCTACCTGATCATTCTATTTTTTTCCTTCTTTTTCTTCCCTGTTTCTTCACATTTTCTTCCCATCTCTGCTTTCTTTTTTTTTTCATATTTATTCGACTTTTCTTACTATTGCTGTTTTCTACTTTATTCTTTTTCCCTTACTTTCATATTTTACTACTCAACCCTTACCCACTGCCTAGAGAAGACTAGGTGCATCGAAACTAAACATCTGAATATTGTGAGTTTTAGAGAATTGTTTGCCCCTCACTGTACTGGTTGTAAAAAGAGAGCAAAGCTCTTCTTCATAAATCTGATTTCAACACTTCTTCTTTGATTTACACACTTGAGAACACAGTAGAAGGGAAAAAATAGCACCAAATTATTTCACTGTAAAGGAAACACTCGAGCTCACACTTACAGAATCCTTCTCCAACAAATTAGCCAAAAGTAAGTATAGTGCCAATGGCTAAAAATCAGAACAGAGCCTCAAAGATGACAGACTCGAGTAATATATCACCCACAAAGGACCACCATTACTCGTCTCCAAGTAGGGAAAAATTAGAGTATATTGCTGAAATGTCAGAAAAATAATTTAGAACATTTATAGGAACAAAACTCTATGAGATGCAAGAGAAAAGAGACATTGAGCTCCAAGCAAAAAGGAGTCCTCCCTTGATATGAAAGAAGAAATGGACACCATAAAAAAAGAATCAAATGGAACTGTTAGATATGAAGGCTGTAATGTAGGAAATCAAAACCCCTCTCGGAAGTATTAAAAACACTCTTTTCCTGCTGGAACTATGAAGGGCATTTAAGAGAAGAAAAAGAAGTTTCCTGCTGTGGCAGAAACCAAGAAAATGGCTCCCGCTGTGGTGGAAGCCACCAAGACAAAGAGCTTGCTTTTCCAGAAACCTTTAAGAAAAAGTGAAGGAATTTTGTGGAGCTGAAAATCCAGCACCTGAGAAAAAGTTTTGCTCAAAAGATGCTTAGAAATGCAAGGAGGAAGCTTATCTATGAAAAAGCTAAGCACTATCATAAGGAATTATAGACAGATGTACAGAACTGAGATTCACATGGCCAGGATAAGAAGAAAAGCTGGCAACTTCTATGTACCTGCAGAACCCAAATGGTGTTTGTTTCCAGCATCAGAGGTATCAATGGAGTGAGACCAAAGTTTTGAAAGATGTTGCAGCTCCTTCGTTTTCCCCAGATCTTCAATGGCACCTTTGTTAAGGTCAACAAGGCCTAAACATGCTGAGAATTGTGAAACCATATATTGCATGGGTGTACCTGAACCCGAAGTCAGTAAATGAACTGATCTACATGTGTGGTTATAGCAAAATCAATAAGAAGCTAATGGCTTTGACAGATAACTCTGACTACTCAATATCTTGGTAAATTTAGCATCACCTGCATGGAGATCTGATTCATGAAATCTATACTGTTGGAAAACACTTCAAAGAAGCAAATAACTTCCTGCGGCCTTTCATATTATCTTCTCTATGAGGTGAAATAAAGAAAAAGACCACCCATTTTGTAGAAGGTGGAGATCCTGGCAATAGAGAAGGCCAGATCAACAGACTTATTAAAAAATAAACTAAGTTATCCACCATGATTATTTTTGTAATCTTGTCAGTAAATAAACAGAGTGGCTGTTTTCAGATTGAAAATAAAAAGTATTAAAAGCAGGTTAGACCATGCAGCAGATCTAATATTGGAATTAGAATACAAAACTAATGAGCTAGAAAAAAATGATAAAAATCCTGAGAAAACAACCAAAAAACCAGAAGATATTATACAAGAAGTACTAGATACCACGAAATGCCCAAACATCCGAATAATTGGTGTCACAGTAGGTGAAGAAACTAATAAGGGCATTGATAATCTATTCCACAAAATTCTGGAAGAAAACTTTCCAAGTCTAGAGAGGCACTCAAACATTCAGACCCAAGAAATACAAAGAACCTCAGGTAGAATCAATCCAAGAAGATCCTCTCCATGGTACATCATAGCTAGATTGGCCAAAACCACAGACAAAGACAAGATACTAAGATTGGCAAGAGAGAAATGTCAAATCACTTACAAAGGCTATCCTATCAGGCTAGCACTGGACCTCTCATCAGATGCAATGCAAACAAGGAAGGAATAGGGAAATACAAAAGTGTTATATGGAATACAGTTTCAACCCAGAATACTATACCCAGAAAATTATTCTTTATATGGGAAAAAAAGAAAAAAAGTTCTCATAAATGAACAAAACTTAAAAGAATTTACCAACTCCAGACCAGTTCTTCAAGAAATTCTGAAAGGAGGGAACCAGCAGTTAGCGTAATGGCTATGTCGCTGGACTCCCACGTAGTCGACTGCGGTTCGTGTCCCAGACCCGGTGGCTTAAAACTCACGCCGGGCACGTGGGCGTGTGTGCCCAAGATCCCGAGAGGAGAATGGAGGAGAAGGGATTGCGGCGTGACCATCCCCCCTGGGGGGTGATTTCTCGCTTTCTGTCTCTATGTCTCTCTCTGTCTGTCTGGCGAGCGCACGCGCCCTACAGTGAAAATCTCTCCAAAAAATAAATAAATAAATAAATAGATAAAAAAAGAGAAATTTTGAAAGGAGTACTATACCAAGATTAAATGCCCAAACATCCAAATAATTGGTATCTCAGAAGGAGAAGAAAGTAGTAAGAGCATTGATAATCTAATTCACAAAATCCTGGAAGAAAACTTTCCATGTCTAGAGAAACACTCAAACATCCAGACCCGGGGATACAAAAGACACCAAATAGAATGAACTCAAGAAAATCTTATTCATGGCAAATCATAGCCAGACTGGCTGAAAGCACAGATAAAAGACAAGATACAGGAATTGGCAACAGAAAAACTTCAAGTTGCTTACAAAGTTTATCCCAATAAGCTAACATTGAATCTGTCTTCAGAAACAATGCAAGCGTGGAAAAAATGAGAAGTTATATTCAAAGAATTAAACGTGGAAAAAATGAGAAGTTATATTCAAAGCGTTAAAGAGGAAAGTCTGAGGAAAGACATTAAGGAGAAAAATAGAAAGGCAGGACATTTATGGGACAAAGAAATGGGTTATTATCTGTTGAAGATAATGTGTATGATATTCTCAGTTGACTGGTGAGAAATGTATACATGCAGGACTATTCACTTTGCAAGCTAAGTGACATATGTGATTGAATGTCTAAAAGAAATTGAAATTAAAAAAATATAAAAAGAGAGAGAGAAATTATTCCAACCACGATTACTATACCCAGCAAGGTTATCATTCATATTGGAAGAAAAGATAACAGCATTCTCAGATAAACAAAACCTGAAAGAATTTACAAACTCCAGACCAGCTTTTCAAGAACAGAGAGGTAATGGGAACCAGCAATTAGCATAATGACTATGTCACTGGACTCCCACGTAGTCGACCGCGGTTCGAGTCGTGGACCCGGTGGCTTAAACTCACCCCGGGCACATGTGTGTGCATGTCCAAGATCCTGAGAGAAGAATGGAGGAGAAGGGATTGCGGCATGGTCATCCCCACAGGGGGGTGATTTCTCGCTTTCTGTCTGTCTCTTTCTGTCTTTCTGGCAAGCACACTCACCCTATTGCAAAAACCTCTCTAAAAGAAACAAACAAACAACAATGACAAAAATCCACCTCTCTAAGGAAGACATACAAACAGCCAAAAAGCATATGGAAAAATGCTCAACATCCCTCATCACGAGGGAGATGCAGATCAAAACCGCAATGAGATACCAAATAAACCCAGTCAGAATGGCAGAGGCTACAAAAACAAGAAATGATAAGTGCTGGTTGGGATGTGGTGAAAAGGGTCATTCCTACATTGTTGGTGGGGATGAAAAGTGGTGAAGGCACTGTGGAGAATGACATGGAGGTTCCTCAAAGACTTTCAAATAGAACTACCACATGATCTAGCAGTTCCACTCCTAGGTATCTACCCAAAGCACAAAAGTAGGCTCAGTCAGAAAAGTGCTTGCAGAAGTATATTTATTGTGGTATTATTCATGATTGCTAAGACATGGAACCAACCCAATTGTCCACAAACAGATAAATGGATTAAAAAAGTGGCACATATACTCCATAGACTACGATTCAGCCATTAAAAAAAAAACAAAAACAAAAACAAAAACGAAGCCCTGGCATTTGATAGAAAGTGGGTGAAAATGTAAGATTTATTGCTCAGTGAAGCAAGTGAGGCTATGAAACAGAGACATTGTATGTCTCCTCTTAACATATACTGACTGTCTACACTCTATGGCAGAGACTGAAAGACTGAACGACATAAAGCATTGAAAATTGTTATGGACACTGGGGACAAAGTGGAAAGAGAGTGGAAGAGGGGAAGTGTGCAGGAAGGGACATTTGGGAATAACTGGAGATGTAAGACATTTGGGGGGGCACAGATATGGTTTGTCGTCTGTTGATGATGTTGTGTATGATATTCTCAACCCACCTGGTGTGTGGCATATATCAATTTGGGTAAAATCTCTTTACAATCTAAATGATGCATAGCCATCGAACGTATAAATAATAATAATAATAAAATAAAAATTTAAAAAGGCAATGAGATGCAAGAAAATACAGAAAAATAACTGAAGGATATAAAAACATTCCACATAACACATACATACTAGCTGCTTTATTAAACCAACCATATTAAGGTAAACTTGATGTTGCCTGATTAATAAAACCTTGGGTAAAATACATGTTGGAAATCATTAGGGTTTTCACTTATTAAACTTTTTCTTTTAGCATATTTGAAGCCGGCTTATTTACTGAAGTTATATGACCTTGAAAAGCATTTAAATTAATTCATATGATCACTCTTTTTTATAAACTTTATAAAATTGAATGAAATTCCTCCAGTCCTTTTATTACATAGACATACAACATACAGTATGTAACATTATATATTACATGTATGCATGCACTCACTCACATACACTGCAAAAAGATTTCAAAACAATCTCCCAAGTCAGTTTTAAGAGAAAATGCTTGTGATACAGAGGTCGAATAGGCGGGGCAATCTCAGAAGAACTAACAGGGCCAAGAGTCTTTTTTAGATCTTCTAATAGTCTGAGGAGCCTGGCAAGCTTGGAGCCAGAGAAGAAGCATGAAAAACATTGTAACTTTAGAATTTTATTTCGTATTTCTAGGCATGTACAAAGAAATCTAATTGGTGAATAGTATTACTTACTTACCTGTATTGACAAAGCTTGGGTGCAAAAGATGAGGCACTACTTCTTTAGAGTCTGAGGGTCAAGAGTCCCAGTGTGTCTGGAGGCACTGCAAACAGGTACTGGCACCTGATGGGCAGTCCTCCTCCAGAGACAAAAAAAAAAAAAAAAAAAAGAGAGAGAGAGAGAGAGCGAGCTTAGGAAACGTCTTTTCCAATCCTCTCGAAATGAAATTTTGGGAATGTGTCCCCCACTGTGAGTTCGAAAAGCATCTTTTCCATGTGGACTCGGTACCTCTGTGAATTACATCAGTTATGTTAGAAGAATCTGAGAGTTAAAAAGTTGGATAAAATTAAAGTTTTGTCGATAACGTTTTTAAAACTGATTTTACTAATATAATGTCAGTCACACTTTGGATGTTAACTTTAAGTGCTATATGCAGTAGAAATAATGAAATTTCTTTGTGTATTACATCATTATTATAATAAATGGTTCTTCTCATTTAGAATCCATTAAGCTACAAATGGCAGCTTGCACAAAGTCTACAATAAATACTCATCATGTCTTCCATGGGAAGGCACCTAGATAGACCTCTGACTGCCATCTTCCCATCACCATCGCCCCATCTCAGAAGGAAGCAGCCAAAAGGGTCTTGGGCTCATTTCCCTAAATGGTAGTAAAGGGTACTTCTTCAGAGGGGAGATTGAGACAGGAGTTGGACTCCACTTACAGCTATATAAGATAGAGCAGTCCCCCAACCCCCAGAAGAGAGCCACTGCTTTGTGGCTTCTGACAATTCCTCTTCTCCCAGTCACCATAGTCCTTTGACCTTAACATGTAAATCTTATTTTTGAATAATCCATGGCCCAAAGTTTCTAGACAAAGGATCTCCTGGCTTTCATATCCACTCTAAAATTAGGAGAATAATTGGACCCATCCAGCATGTGTACCTCCCCACAAGGAGAGGAATGCATACATAAGCCCCACCTAGAACAAATCCTGACAAAGCCCTTTCTGGTCCATTTAAAAACTGCTTGCCACAGATCTTCCCTGGCAACCCATTTTCTGGGAACCCTCCCTTCTTGGGAGCACTGATTTTCTCTTTCTTTCTTTCTTTCTTTCTTTCTTTTTTTCTCTTTCTTTTTCTTTTCACCTTCTTATTTCATAGGGTCATGTCTTTTATTAATTCTCAAAATATATGGTTCCCTTTTTACATACATACACAAACACTTAAACATAAATACCAAATTCAGAACAATCAGGTGGACAGATAAATTTAGGACGCCAAGAGCACAGAAGAAAAGGCCAGTCATATTTGACAAGTGATCATTTGAACCCCTCCAGGCATTCAACTTGATATATTATCCCTGTCACATTCTGAAGCGATCAATAGCCACACTTGTCATTGAGATGAGTTCGGCCATCTCCATTTTGGCCTTCAGGTGGGACCCACACACAGTAGTCTGGGTCATCTTCAGGATATTTGGAAGAAAGTGCCAGCGAAGGTTTACTTGGACCTGGAGCTTTCTTTCTCTTCGATTCATCTCTGCTTTTTTCATGTTCAGTCTTCCATACTGAGGGCTCCTCCCGTGATGATGGCATTTGGCTCATCTCCTGGGAGTCTTTATTCCGTCCTGTCCTGCTGGGTTGAGACACGTTTTCATGGTTCCATGTTGCTTCAGAACACATGAGATCTGTGGGTGGACTTGCTTCCTGTACTGCTGCCTCGGGTTCTACCTCCTGCTCTAGCTTACTGCTTCCATCCTCCGTTTTTTTTCTTTTCATGCTCCTTTTCTTTTTCTTCTTCCTCTTCCTCTTCCTCCTCTTCTTCTACTTCAGGTTCATCCTTCATTGTCATTAGAGCTGG
This sequence comes from Tupaia belangeri chinensis, assembly GCF_000334495.1. Taxonomy (NCBI): domain Eukaryota; kingdom Metazoa; phylum Chordata; class Mammalia; order Scandentia; family Tupaiidae; genus Tupaia; species Tupaia belangeri. The sequence continues at coordinate 117,706 of NW_006204446.1, read as the reverse complement.
AGGGAGATCTGGACGCGTGGAAGGTAACTTCCCTACTGTTCCAGTTTTTAATTTGAATTTGCTTCCTCCTTTCATGGCACCAAAGAGAGGCAATGTAAGCTTTTTAGCTTTGTTACCTGTGCCTGTAGTCTGATTTTCAGTCTGTTTCAGTTCTGGAATCTCTGCTGGCTTTACAATTTTTATTAAGCCTTTAAGTCTCTGTTGTTCTTTCCTCAGTTCAAAAGTCCTCAGGTGCAGTTTCTTCCGGGGCACACCATCTAATGCACTCCCTGATTTCATTTCTGACATGAATGCATCTAAAGAATCCTGAGATGGAGACTCTGACACAGCTTTGCTCGATGTTTTCAGCCTCTCAGAAATCTCAGAAAGTTCCCTTTCAGCATCATTTAGTTTTGCAACCAGGGATTCAAAGGTCTTTTGGCTTCTCATCAATCTTCCCAGCCTTCTTCATTCGGTTCAGTCGCTTCTTCTCAACCAGGCCAGTCCGATCAAGGAACGTATCATCATCACTGTCATAAAAGTCTTCATCTTCCCAGTTCTTGGCTTTCCTTTTCCGAGATACTGCTTCCTGCCGCAGCAATCCCAGAGTATCGAGGATCCTACAAGCTTCCAGGGAGCACTGGATCATTGCTTCTTTTTTCTTTCCAGAGTGAATGGCCTCAGCCACAAGCTGTTTTCCAGTTGAATCATCCACAGGTAATCTGTGTTTGTTTGGAGGGATTATGGCATAGCACTAAGCTCAGATTCTCATGAGAACTAATATGCTATGATAATAGTCTTTCTTATTTTTTACGAGAGAGAGATTTTTGCTATAGAAGTGTGTATTCACCAGAGAGACAGAAAATCGCTCCCCCAGGAGGGGATTGCCACACTGCTATCCCTTCTCCTGCACTCTCCTCTTGGGGTTCTGGGCATGCAAGCACACGTGCCTGGCATGAGTTTTAAGTCACCAGGTCCAGGACTCAAAATGCAGTCAACTACATGGGAGTCCAGCGACATACCATTACGCCATCTTCTGGTCCCCATCTTTAGTTTTTTAAATGGTTTTTCAGTCTCTCAATTCATTTTGTTCTATTTTGCCAGGGCTAGACTTGACAAATCCTTTTCTTTTCCTCCCACCTCTTACCCCTTTGCCCCTCAATAATAGAGGTGTTACTATACTATCAACACCCAAATTTAGGATTCCTAAAATTAAGATTAAAGTTATTCTTGGATTGTTGTCTATAATCATAAATTAAATCTGAACTTGGTCATTTCCCAGAAATGAACATTAATAAGAAAGGAACATACCTCACCCTGCAGAGCCAAGTGCTATGCCCCTGTTCATCAAATTCATATTCTAGTTCTTCTCCTGTGGGAGGAAGAGAGGCACTCCCTGATTTCATTTCTGACATGAATGCATCTAAAGAATCCTGAGATGGAGACTCTGACACAGCTTTGCTCGATGTTTTCAGCCTCTCAGAAATCTCAGAAAGTTCCCTTTCAGCATCATTTAGTTTTGCAACCAGGGATTCAAAGGTCTTTTGGCTTCTCATCAATCTTCCCAGCCTTCTTCATTCGGTTCAGTCGCTTCTTCTCAACTAGGCCAGTCCGATCAAGGAACGTATCATCATCACTGTCATAAAAGTCTTCATCTTCCCAGTTCTTGGCTTTCCTTTTCCGAGATACTGCTTCCTGCCGCAGCAACCCCAGAGTATCGAGGATCCTACAAGCTTCCAGGGAGCACTGGATCATTGCTTCTTTTTCCTTTCCAGAGTGAATGGTCTCAGCCACAAGTTGTTTTGCAGTCGAATCATCCACAGGTAATCTCACCCTGCAGAGCCAAGTGCTATGCCCCTGTTCATCAAATTCACATTCTAATTCTTCTCCTTCTCAGTAAAAAAAATCCTTGGAGGGCCTTTTTTGGGTCCTTTATATAAAAGGCCTCTCT
>NW_006204446.1:107985-115661 GCF_000334495.1 Tupaia belangeri chinensis | reverse complement strand
ATCCATTTCCTCTTCTTCATCTGAGTCTTCTCCTAGCATCTTCTTCTCTAACAACATTTGTTGCTGCTTGCGCCGTTCCTTCAGCTGCGTTACTGTTAACTCGGATTCGGCCTCTCGGTCTTCTGGTCCCTGCAAGATAAAGAGCCTGGTGCTGCCTCCAAAGCGAAGAACATGCCCTACATGTACCCGGCAATAGGTGCGTGGGAGGATGCGAGTTTTGTTGAGAAAAGTGCTGTGGGTGCTTCCCATATGGTAGAGATAGAAGCCGGGTCCGTGGCCGTCGCATTCCTTGTCGGGGTCAGATGCCCTGTGCTGCAGGACAGAGTGGTACCGAGACACCGTAGGGTGCTCCAGGCACACATCGCAGCCAGCCAGCCTCCCAAACAGGCAGCGGCTCGTCCCTGTCAAGCTATGGGTGCCAAGAAGGTGCCGCCCTTCAAGGTCTCTAGATTGTAAGAGGCCGTGGCCGGGCCGCCCCATGGTGGCTCTTGGTAGGGGGGAGCCCTGGATGGGCCTCCAGAAGGAGCTGCGGTAGGGGGGCACGGCTGCTGCTCCTGTGGACTCCTAGTTTCCCAGCTGTCTGGCCGAGGAGGCGGGACATCCGGCTCTCCGGAATTGGGATCCAGAAGCCCACAGGTTCTTCTTTTGTCACCTCCTCAGGGTTAGAGGAACTAGTGGCCGGGGTCTTACCCCGCACCGCCAGGGGCACCGGCAGGGGCACCGGCAGGGATGGCTTCTTGAAGTCGCCACCGAGTTCCTGCTACGCCAGTGGCTTCACCTGGGAGGGTATATCGGCCATCCTCGGTCGGGTGCAACTCGAAATCCCCTTCCATCTTCTTTAATAAACTCCCTCATTTGCTACACCAAGGGGAAAAAAAAGAAAGAAAGAAAAGAAAAGAAAAGTAAAACGTTCCATGACGTGTATGAGAAATTCAGTAGAGAGTGATAGGCATTCTTAAAAAGAATCAAACAGAAATCCTGGAGATGAAGACTACAATACAGTAAATAAAAAAGTTCCACAGAAAGCATCAATGATGATAGACCATGATGGAGAAAGAATCTCAGAACAAGATAAAGCATTTGAAGAAGCCCAAACCATCAAAAACAATTAAAATATAAAGAGAACATATATAAAATGTGGAAGACCATTAAGTGACTGAATAGTCACATAATGGGTATCCTGGAAGCTGAAGAGACAAACACATAGAAGACATATTAAAATATTAATTAAAAACTCCCCAAATCTAAGGAACAATACAGATATCGAGATCCAGGAAATTTAAATGACAGATTTAACATCAGAAGATCTTCTCCAAAGCAAATATAGTCAAAATGTTAAGTCAAAGAAAAAAAATTAAATTCTAAAAATAGCTAGAGAAAAATGCCAAATTACTTATAAAGGATATACTATCAGAATAACTTTAGACTTCTCAGTAGAAACCTGAAAGGCCAACAGAAACTAAGATGACATTGAACATTCTAAAAATAGAACAGCTTCAGCCCAAAATACTATATCCAGAAAAACCATCCTTCTAATTGGAAGGAGAAGTAAAAATATTTCCAGAAAGAAGAAAACTGAATGAATTCATCAATACTAGACGAGCTTCTCACAAAGCACTTAGCAAAGTATTACATGTACAAATGAAAGAAAGATAAAAATCACCATGAAATTAATGAAGTAGTAAAATTCACCAGTAGAACAAAAGCTCAAAGAAGAAACAGAAATTATTTAATTCCTACCACTGTGGAAATCTTCCACGCAGCAAAGATAAGCAATAACAAAAGAAAAGATGCAAACACAAATCAAATGAGAACTAACCAACAAAATGGAAGGTGTAAATCCGTGCATGTCAATAGTATCATTGAATGTAAATATAAATTCACCAATCAAAAGATATAAACTGGCTGAATAGATTACAAAAGGAAGTCCTCTACATTGTTCTTACAAGAAATACCCGTCATCAGTAAATACACACAGATTGAGAATAAAAGACTGAAGGAAAAAAAATTCCACATGAATGGAAAACAAAAGATAGTAGACATTGGCATCCTAATACTAGACAAAATACACTTCAAGCTCGAATCCATAAAAAGAGAAAAAGAAGCTCATTACATAGTATGACTGGTATCAATTCACCAAAAAGATATAACAATTATAAATATTTACAATGTCAGAGCATCCACATGCATAAAACAAAGATGGCTAGACCTGAAGGAAGAGATAGACTCTACCACAATCATTGTTGGGAATTTTAACACCCCATTTTACCAATAGATCATCTAGACAAAGATTAAACAAGGAGACATGGAGTTAAAATATATCATAAACCAAATGTATCTGAAAGACAGTTATAGAACATTGTACCCAACGAATAGAGAATACACAGTTTTCTCAACTTCCCGTGGGCCATTCTATAAGATTTGCCACATTATAAGGCATAAAACAAGCCTTTGAAAAATTAAAATAAGAGAAATTATATCTAACATCTTCTCTGACCATAACAGATTTAAACTTGAAAACAACAAAAGAACTTTTGGTGACACATAAACACCTAGAATCCAAACAATATGCTCCTAAACAATTTCAAAATTGAAGAAATTGGAAGGGAAAAATCTCAAAACTAATGGTAATAAAAATATGACACTCCCAGATCTTTAAGACAGAGTGAAAGCAGTACTGAGAGGTATATTTATAGCGATTTTCAGTCACAGGTAAATCATAGGAAGATGACAAATAAAAACTAACAAAGTATCTCAAGAAACTGGGAGAGCAAGAATAAATGAAACCAAGAAGTTACAAAAAATTAATAAAGGCCAGAGTAGAAATAAGGGAAAAGGAAAACAAAGTGGCAATACAAAAATATCAGTGAGATGACAACCTATTTTTAGAGAAGGAAAATTAAGTGGCTAGATCTCTAGCTAAACTAAATGAGAAAAATAGAAAGTAGACTCAGATAAATAACAGTAGAAATGAAAAAGGAGATGTTACACAAATATCACAGAAATACAACTGATCATTAGAAAATATTATTAGTAACTACATACCAACAAGCCAGAAAACCTAGAAGGAATCAACAAATTTCTGCACACATATGATATACCTAAGTAGAATCAAGAGAAAGCAGAATGTCTGAATAGACTAAAAACAAGTAACGAGATTAAATCCAAATACATAGTTTGCTAACAAAGAAAGCCCAGATCCAGAAGTCTTCACTGCCAAATTCTACACATCTTTTTAAAAATAATTAATACAAATTCTTGAACCATTTTAAAAAGATACACATGGAGAGAACTCTCTCAAACACATTTCTTAATGCTACAGAAAATAAATACACAACAAAAGTAAAATATAAACAGAGCAATACCTCCGATGAATATAGACGTAAAAGTTGCCAACAAAATACTAGCAAATAGAATTAAACAACATATTGAAAAGATTATATGCCATAACAAGGTAAAATATGTCCCAGGATGAAAGGATGGTTCAAAATACTCAAAACAATAAACGCAATACATCTCATTAACAGAAGGAAAGACAAAAACATGCTCATTTCAATTGATGCAGAAAATGCATTTGAGAAAGTACAACATCTCTACATGATTAAGATTCAAAAAGGGCATAGAAGGCAGATTCCTTAGTGCAATGAAGGTCATATATGACAAACCCAAAGCTAACAAAACATGGAATGGGGAAAAGTTAAAACTTTTTCCAATTAAAACTGAACATACTACCAGAAGTCCTATCTAATGGAATCAGACAAGAGAATGAAATAAAAGATATCCAAATTGGAAAATAAGTTAAATTGCCCCTATTTGCAGAGGACATGATAATATACAAAGAAAAACTTAAATAATCCACACAAAACCTCTTATACATGGTAAACAAATTCAATAAAGTTACAGGGCACAAAATCAACATGCAAAACCGTGTAGCATTTTGCACACTAATAATGAATGAACTGAGCCAGTAATTAGTAAATCAGTCTCATTTACAATAGTCACAAAATAAATATCTTGGAATAAATCTAACCAAGATAGTGAAATACTTCTGCAAGAAAATTATTTTAAAAACTGAACAAAGAAAATAAAAACACATAAAAAATGAAAATAAATCCCATCTTCATGGATTGGAAAAATAAGCATAATTAAAATGCCAATTCTTATAGTTCGTGTGCTACTGCAGTGATTTCTGGTCATCTGATGGGTTATACAATTCTTCCTAATTTCTAAAAGTTCAATCTGAGCATTCAGAGGCATGCAGGAGGAGGGGATCTGCAATCTGTTTGCCATTCCATTTTTCTCTCTTTGTGCAGCAGATTCCAAGGGAATTGAGGAATACGTTGACCCTAATAGTATACAGATATCTGGCTACAGTTCACTTAGATCAGTCTAGACACTCCGTGTGTGGAGGCTGAGCAGCAAAATGAAGAAGTTAAAAGAAAAAGGATAAGAAAACAAACAAAAGAGAAGAAAGGGAAAAAACAAGGGAGAGAGAGAAAAATTATTTATTTATTTTTTAAAAAGTGACTTCCACTTCTATCTGTGTTGAACCCCTGGGTTCAGCTTCATGACTGTGAAGTGCCCCCTCCCCGAGAGCAGTGACCCCCTCCCTCTCCAGACCCCAGTGCTAGTCAGGACAGAAAGCATCCAGCCGCCTCCACATCTCCCTGCATTGGGTCTCTGGGTTCAGCTTCACGGCTGTGAAGCGCCCCCAGCCATGCCTTGTCCCCCGCCACCCCATCAAGACCCCAGTGTTAGTAAGGGCAGAAAACGTCCAGGCACCTCCATATCTCTCTGTGTTGGGTCTCTGGGCTCAGTTTCATAGCTATAAAGACCCCCCCCCAACAGGGATCCTCTAAAGACCCCATGCTAGTCAGATAGGCAAGTGTCTCCCTCTTGTCTCCTCTAACATTTTCAGTGGGAGAAAACACACAAGCTCACAGTCACAGAATCCTTCTCAAAAAAATTGACCAGAAGTGAATTCACTACCAAATTACTAAAAATCAGAGAAGAGCTTAAAAGATAAGAGAATCAATTAATACATCTCTAGCAAAGGAACACTGTAACTTGTCTCCAAGTTGGAAAAGTTAGAGGACATTACTGAAATGTCAGAAAAAGTATTTAGAATATTTGTGGTAACAAAACTGTGAGATGCAAGAGAAAAGAGATGTTGAGCTCCAAGAGATGAGGAATTCCTGCCACGATACAAAAGAAGAATTGCACACAATAAAAAAGAATCAAAAGGAACTATTAGATGTGAAGGCCGTAATATGGGAAATCAAAACCTCCCTCATAATTATCAAAAGCAGGTTAGACCATGCAGAAGATCAAATTTCAGAAGTAGAAGACAAAATCTCTGACCTAGAAAAAAATGATCAAAAATACATTAAAAAACAGCTAAGAAAACTGAGCATGATATACGAGAAATATTAGATACTATGAAATTCCCAAATATCCTAATAATTTATATCACGGAAGGTGAAGAAGCTAGTAAGGACATTGATAATCTATTCCACAAAATCCTGGAAGAAAACTTCCCAGGTCTAGAGAGGCACTCAAACATCCAGACCCAAGAAATACAAAGAATCCCAAATAGAATCAATCCAAGAAGATCCTCTCCACGGCACATCATAGCTAGACTGTCCAAAACCGCAGACAAAGACAACATACTAATATTGGAAAGAGAAATGTCAAATCGCTTTCAAAGGCTATCCCATCAGACTAGCACCGGACTTCTCATCAGATACAATGCAAGCCAGGAAAGAATGGGGAAATATGTTCAAAGTGTTAAATGAAAAACAATTTCCAATCAAGAATACTATTCCTGGAAAGATTATCCTTCATATGGGAAAAGGAAATAAAAACGTTCTCAGATAAACAAAACTGATAGAATTTACCAACTCCAGACCAGCTCTTCAATAAATTCTGAAAAAAAAAAAAAAAACTGAAGTGAGACAGATGGCAATGAGAACAACAACAACTACAACAACAACAACAACAACAACAACAACAACAACAACAACAACAACAACAACAACAACAACAACAACAACAACAACAACAACAACAACAACAACAACAACAACAACAACAACAACAACAACAACAACAACAACAACAACAACAACAACAACTACAACAACAACAACAACAACAACAACAACAACAAATCAACCAGGAATAGGGCCAACTTAATGGTAGGGGCAAGTCTGGAAATATCTATAACGTTGAATGTAAATGTATTAAATTCTCTGATCAAGAGACACAGACAGGCTGACTGGATTAAAAATCAGAAACCCTCCATCTGTTGCCTACAAGAAACTCATCTCATGGATAAAGACAAACATAGACTAAAAGTGAAAGGCTGGAAAGAGTTACTCCATGCAAATGGAAACCAAAAAAAGAGTGGGAGTTGCTATACTGATATCGGACAAATTAGGCTTTAAGACAAAAACCATAAGAAGAGACAAAGAAGGGCATTATATAGTAGTAAAAGGGTTAATTCACCAAGAAGATATAACACTTATAAATATCTATGCACCCAACTCAGGAGTACCCAAATATGTAGAGGAAAGACTGCTAGATCTAAAAGAAGGGATAGATTGCAACACAAAAATTGTTGGAGATATCAACAACCCATTATCTTTTTAGACAGGTCAATGAGACAAAAACTAAGCAAAGAATTCAGAGCCTAAATGATACCATAAATCAGATGGACTTGATAGACATTTATAGAAATTTCCATCCAAAAATATTCAAAATATATATTTTGTGCAGCCCCCCATGGTACTTTCTCAAAGACTGACCACATGATAGGGCCCAAAACCAGCCTTTACAAATGCAAAGGCATAGAAACTATATCCACTATCTCCTCTGAACATGAGAGAATTAAACTTGATTTTTTAAAATTTATTTATTTTTGTATATACATTCAATCACATTGTTTAGCTTACAATGTGAGCATTTCAATATGTGAACATTTCTCTCCAGTCACGTTGATCAAAATATCTTCAACAGATAACACCACACCTCCCCATCTCGTCAATGCTCTACCTCCATATCCCTTCTCCAAATGTCCTTCATTAGGTCCCACTCCTCCACATACACCTCATCTGACATTCACACCCATCTCTTGCATTTGTACAACCGTTACTCAATCAGTTTCTATCAAAGGACAGTGTTTTGTTAGTTTTTATGGCTTAGTAGTATTCCATAGAGAATATGTGCCACAGTTTTCAAATCCACTCCTCCATACGGGGGCATTTGGGTTGGTTCAATGACTTAGCTATCGTGAATAGTGCTGCAATAAACATCGATGTGCAAGCACTTTTCCAATGAAGAATTCTCCTTTCCTTTGGGTAGATGTCCCGGTCCGCAGGACGTTCGGGCAGGGTGCCTGAGTGAGAGAGCAGAGGTCTGGAACCGGCGCAGCGTCACAGCACGGGAGCGACAGTGTCACAGCTCAAGATGGTATGCAGTCGCTCATTTATTGAGGGCCAGAGAACATTCTTACATACACAGGGTAGGAAGAGTGGACGGGAATTGTTGCGGACCTGACTGAGGACCTGCCTGAATGAGGAAGTCTCAGTGTAAATTGTCTACTCCTGGGACAAGGATACTTGAAGGTCCTTGTATGAAGGTCATGTCAGCCATTTTGGTGCATGTGGCTCCCCACA
>NW_006204446.1:104253-105722 GCF_000334495.1 Tupaia belangeri chinensis | reverse complement strand
ATATGATGTATTACATTTATGGTTTTGCATATGTTGAACCAACCTTGCATTCCTGGAGTAAAGCCTACCTGATCATGGTGTATGATCTTTTTTATAAGTTGTTGGATACGATTTGCTAGTATCCTGCTGAGAATCTTTGCCTCTGTGTTCATCAGAGATATTGGTCTATAGTTTTCCTTCCTTGTCTTGTCCTTATCTGTTTTAAGGATGAGGGTGATAGAGGCTTCATAGAATGAATTATGGAGAGATTCACCCTTTTGGATCTTTAGAAATAACTTGAGCAGAATGGGAGTTAACTCTTCTTTGAAAGTTTTGTAGAATTCAGAGGTGAATCCATCGGGGCCAGGGCTTTTCTTTGTTGGGAGGTTATTTATTACTGATTCAATCTCCTGGCTTGATATGGGCCTATTCAGACTTTCTATATCCTCCTGGTGCATTGTTGGTAGTTTATATTTGTCTAGGAATTTGTCCATCTCATCCAGATTGTCTTGTTTCTTAGCATATAGATGTTCAAGTTATCCTCTAATGATGTTTTGAATTTCTACTATGTCTGTTGTTATGTTACCAGCCTCATTGCAGATTTGATTCACCTGGTTCCTTTCTCTCTTCTTCTTAAGAAGTCTCGCTAGTGGTGTATCAATTTTTTTTTTCCTTTCAAAGAACCAGCTTTTACTTTCATTTATTTTCTGTATAGTACGTTTATTTTCTATTTCATTTATTTCTATCTTTATTATTTCCTTTCTCCTGGAATTTTTTGGATTTTTTTGCTGTTGCTTTTCGAATTCTCTGAGGCTTGATGTTAGGTGATACATTAGCCTTCTTTCCGTCTTCCTCTTATATGCACGAATTGCTATGAACTTCCCTCTTATGACTGCTTTAGCAGTGTCCCAAAGATTATGGAAACTTGTGTCCTCATTGTCATTGGCTTCCATGAATCTTTTGATATCTGTCTTTATTTCTTCGGTAATAATGGAGTCCTTCAGGTGTAGGTTATTTAGTTTCCATGTTTTTAGGTATTTTTGAGGATTTCTCTTGAAGTTAAACTCAAGTTTAATTCCATCATGGTCAGAGAAGGTGCTGGATATAGTTTCTATGCCTCTGAATCTGTAGAGGCTTGCTTTGTGTCCTATGATGTGGTCAATCTTCGAGAAGGTTCCATGTCGAGGTAAGAAAAAAACTCTATCTTGTGGTTTTTGGGTGCAAAGTTTTATAGATGTCTGTTAAGTCCAATCAATTTATGGTATCGTTTAGATCCTTTATCTCTTTACCTATTTTTTGCCTAGATGATCTGTCCAGAGGAGATAATGCAGTCAATTAGTGTGTTGCAGTCTATCTCCCCTTTTAGATCTAACAATCTTTCCTTCACATATTTGGGTGCTCCTGTGTTAGGTGCATGGATATTAATAAGCATTATATCTTCTTGGTCTATAGAGCCTTTTACTACGATATAGTGCCCTTCTTTGTCTCTT
>NW_006204446.1:94608-103930 GCF_000334495.1 Tupaia belangeri chinensis | reverse complement strand
TTTTTTTTTTTTTCCCATATGAAGGATAATCTTGCAGGACATAATAGTCTCGGCTGAAATTTTTTCTCTCTTAACATTTTCAATACATCTTCCCATTCTTTCCTTGCTTGCATTGTTTCCGATGAGAGGTCCGGTGTTAGCCTGATGGGATTGACTTTGTAAGTTACTTCTCGTTTCTCTCTTGCCAGTTTTAGTATCTTGTCTTTATCTGTGGTCTTAGACAGCCTGGCTAAGATGTGCCTTGGGGAAGATCTTCTGGGGTTGATTCTATTTGTGGTCCTTTTCATTTCTTGGGTCTGGATGGTTGAGTGCCTCTCTAGACTTGGGAAATTTTCTTCCAGGATTCCATGGAATAGATTTTCCATTCTGCTATTAGTTTCTTCACCTTCTGGGATGCCAATTATTCTGATGTTTGGACGTCTAATGGAGTCTAGTATTTCTCGTATATTATCCTCGTGGGGTTTTTTGTTGTTGTTATTTTCTTGATCTTTTTGGTGTTTTTTTCTAGGTCAGAGGTTTTATCTTCTACATCGGAGATTCGATCTTCTGCATGGTCGAATTGGCTCTTAATACTTTCCAGAGAGTTTTTGATTTCCTGTATTATAGACTTCATCTCTAATAGTTCCTCCTGATTCTTTCTCAGAGTATCCATTTCTTCTTTCATATCCTGGAAGGACTTCCTAATTTCCTACTGTTCATTGTCTCTTTTCTGTTACAGTTCACAGAATTTGGTCACCATGAATGTTCGAAATTCTTTGTCTGCCATTTTGGTAATGTCCTCCATATTTATGATACATGGAGGGGAGTTTTCCTTTGTTGGAGACATATTTCCTTGTTTATTCAGACCTGAGGCTCTTTTTCTACTTCTAGTCATTGGAAGATGTATTCCCTTTTGAAAACCTCTTGGAGGAACGTTTCTCCCACTAGGAGTAAGAGTGTTTCCTTTCATCTGGGAATAGGTGTTTGCTGAAGTCTCTCTTCTGTTGTTTTTACCAATGTGCTCTCAAGAGGGGAACTCTACTGAGGTGTCTAAAAAGCAGTATCTCCGTCCTCACAGGTGGATTAGTACAAGGGAGGATCCGAGAGACACTTGCCTTACTAGGGAATTTCAGATATCTGATTCTAGGCCTGTATAGTCCCTCTGGCAGGGTAAAAAATGAAGAAGGGAGGATAATATGAAATGAAATGAAAGACAACAGAGGGAAATAAAGAAAAAGTCACCTGCAGCATGCACAATTTTGCCAGAGACCTGTAGGTGGACCTTGTGCCTGCTGCCGGGAAAGGACAGTCTGTGGAAAGAGGCAGAGCTAGGAATTAACAAGAGAATAGAGGGTCTCCAAGAAAAAAAGCCGTAGAAAAATTCTATCTACCTACCCAGGAGATGGAGTCTTGGGCTGGGGAGTCTGGAAGTGGGGTGGGGGTCAGAGATGACCCTCCCTCAATATCCCTTGCTGGACAGAGGCCTGTAGGTGGACTTTGTGCCTGCTGCCAGGGAAGGACAGTCCAGGAGGTGGAGTCTTGGGCTGGGGAGTCTGGAAGTGGGGTGGGGGTCAGAGATGACCCTCCCTCAATATCCCTTGCTGGACAGAGGCCTGTAGGTGGACCTTGTGCCTCGAGGGAATTAAACTTGATTTTAATCTCAGGAAAAACCCTCAAAAATACACAAAAACATGGAAATGAAATGACCTACTTCTGAATGACTTCATGAGTACTGAAGAGATTAAGACTGAATTCAAGGGACCAGCAGTTAGCGTGCAGGCTATGTCACTGGACTCCCATGTAGTCGACTGTGGTTTGAGTCCCGGACCCGGTGGCTTAAACTCACACCGGGCACGTGCGCGTGCGTGCCCAAGATCCCAAGAGGAGAATGGAGGAGAAGGGATTGTGGAGTGGCCAACCTCCCTGGGGGGTGATTTCTTGCTTTCTGTCTCTCTGTCTGTCTCTGTCTTTCTGGTGATGTGCATGCACCCTATAGCAAAAAACCTCTCCAAAAAAAGGAAAAAAAAAGAAAGATTGAATTCAAAAGATCCATGGAAACAAATGATAATGCTTACATAGGCTTCCATAATAATTTATGGACCACTGCAAAAGCAGTCATAAGAGGGGTGTTCATAGCCATTAGTGCACACAAGAAAAAGATGGAAAGGTGGCAAAAGGACAACCTAACATCATGCCTCAGGGAACTGGAAAAAGAATAACCAAAAAAAGTTCATAAAACGCTGCAGAAAAAGAAATAATGAAGATTCGAGCAGAAATAAATGAAATAAAGAATAAATGAACTATACAGAAAATAAATGAAAGCAAAATCTAGTTTATTGAAAAGATAAACAAGGTTGACACATGACTAGCTAGACTAATCGAGAAGAGAGAGTCTTCTGTGTGGTTGCTGGGGAAAATCTGCCACTGTCCTGACTGTGCTCTGCTGGACAAGGTGTCTCTGAACATCAACTTTAGAATTTTTGGTCCCTTTTTCCATGAAAAAAAAAATACTGGAATTTTGATGAGATATTTTGTTACAGTGACAGAATGACAATATAACACTTCATTCTGATTAATTTTGGGAAAGTGGTCATCTTTGTAAAGGACTTCATATCGTTTGAGGATGTTGCTCTGGACTTTTCCTGGGAGGAGTGGCAGGAACTGGAAGATTCTCAGAAGATTCTATACAAGGATGTGATGCTAGAGACCTGCAGCAACCTAATGTTTTGGGGACACTACATTGACAAACCTGCAGTGATCTTCAAGTTGGAGCAAGGAAGAGAGCCATGGACATTACAAGAACTTTCCAACCAGAGCCTCTCAGCTCCTCCCGGGCAGGGAAACTTGGGCCTCTGGTCAGCCCTGCCTCTGGGATCTGCAGGAAGGGTCCACGCAAAGAGAGGCAAGGGGCGGGCCTTCAGAAGAAGACTCCTCCAGACTTCAAGAGAAGTAGTGATTTCAGGGAAAAAGGAGAAATGAAGATTTTTCTAGTGATGATTCAGCCTCCAGCCCATAAACTCTAGTGGAGAGGCAAGGGGCAGGCCTTCAGAAGAAGACTCCTCCATGGCTCCTTAGAACTAGTGATTTAAGGGAAAAAAGAGAAATGATTTTCTACTGAGAATTCAGCCTCCAACCCACAAACTCGAGTGACAGATCTACGAGAACCATAACCAAATATCCAAATACTGTTATGGTCGACACATTTCTTAATATCCACTGAATCTGCTACACAAAGGGACAAAAACAGAGCAGTAAAGAGATTACAGATCACCTCTTTCTGCATGCTCCTGAATGCTCAGATTTAACGTCAAGAATTAGGAAGAAACACGCCATCCATCAGTTGACTAGAAATCACCACAGGGCCACAGGAAATATGGGAAAGCAAGACAATACCTCTCATCCAGGAGAAAAGAATAACTCTTATTCATCCACAGACAGTTGAATGGAAATCATGGAAATGTCTGATAAAGAATTTAGATGGAAGGAAAGAGAGAAAATGAACTGTGGAACAGACAGTAGAAAAGAGCTTACAAGTTTCAGGAGGAGAGGAAATTCTTGCAAGATCTAAAAGAGGAATTACACACTTTAAAAAAGAAGCAAATGGACCTGTTAGAGATGAAGGCTATATAATACAGGAAGTCAAAATCTCTCTTGAAAGTATTAAAAGCAGACTAGATCACACAGAAAAAAATCTCAGATGTAGAAGAGAAAACTACTGGCCTAGTAAAATTCACCACAAAAACTGAGAAAAGTGCCCCCCCAAACGAGAATAATATACGAGAAATACTAGATACCATCAAACGTCCAAACATCCAGATAATTGGTACCCAAAAAAGGCAAAGAGACTCATAAGGGCATTGATCATCTATTTTAAGAAATCCTGCAAGAAAACTTTCCAGACGTAGAGAGGCGCTCAAAGATCCAGTGCCAAGAAATAAAAGGGACCCCAAATAGAATCAACCAAAGAAGATCTTCTCCAGGAAGCAGTTTTTTCTCTTTTTTGGAGAGGTTTTTGCTACAGGGTGTGTGCGCTCACCAGAAAGACAGACAGAGAGAGAGAGAGAGAAAGCGAGAAATCACCCCCCAGGGGGGATGGCCATGCCACAATCCCTTCTCCTCCATTCTCCTCTCAGGATCCTGGGCACGCACGCACACATGCCCGGTGTGAGTTTAAGCCACCGGGTCCAGGACTGGAACCGCGGTTGACTACGTGGGAGTCCAGCAACATAGACACAACGCTAACTGCTGGTCCCTCTCCAAGACACATTATAGCCAGACTGGCCAAAACCACAGACAAAGACAAGATGCTAAAATTGGCAAGAGACAAATCGCAAGTTACCTACAAAGGATATCACATGAAGCTAACAGCAGACCTATCATCGGAAACAATGAGAGCAAGGAAAGGATGGGAAAATATATTCAGTGTTAAGGGAAAAGCCATTTCACCCAAGAATACTGTACCTGGCAGGATAATTCTTCATGTGGGAAGGAAAGACAGGAACATTCTCAGATAAATCCTAAAAGAATTTACCAACACCAGACCAGATCTCCAAGAAGTTCTCAATGGAGTGCTGTACTAGGGAAATTAAATACAGACACACAGAAATAAGAGTTCAAAAGCTAAGAAAATGGCCAACTTATTCGTAGGAACAAGTCTAGAGTTGTATATTATATCCCAGAATTTAATCGGGAAGATCAAACCACAACAGAAGATCGATTTAGTACATGAGGCTGAACTGGTGAAATAGCATTTTATGACTTTTAACTGGGACGTTGCTGCTTTTCTTCTAGGCTTTGTTTTCTGGCTTAAAGGAATTTTGTCCTGTCTTGAGCTGTCGATAGGTTCATGTACCTACTATTCAAACAGAATCCTAACCTGTTTCCTGGCTTTAAGTTTTAAGCAAAGTTCCTTAGCATTTCTTTGATTTTTTAACTGCTTTTTTAGAAATTATCCACTGAAGTTGCTATTGAAAGTAGTTAGATTATATAAGGAATTGTGAGATCAATAAAATGTGGAGGAAAAAGGAATGGAAAACAACTGTAGACACCAGAGATAATGTGGGAATAGTGTGGGAAAGGGTCAGAAATAGGGGATAAATAGATAGATAGATGATAGATATCTAGAAATGGAATATATCTATATATATCTATATCTATCTGTCTATCTATCTCTCTCTATATATATCTAGAAATAGAAAATTATTATTGATAACAGGCATAATTAAGCCTCTATGCTGTATATTCTGGATGGAAAATCACATTTTGTATGCTGTGATGATGCTTAGGGAATGAACGTAAATTAATTAATTTTTAAAAATGTTTCAGAAAATAAAAAGCTCATGGAAACACGTGTAATGGAAAAACTAAGTATGAATGTCAAAAACTTTTGTATCGGGAACCAGCAGTTAGCGTAATGGCTATGTCGCTGGACTCCCACATAGTTGACCGCGGTTCGCGTCCTGGACCCGGTGACTTAAAACTCATGCAGGGCGCGTGTGCGTGCGTGCCCAAGATCCTGAAAGGAGAATGGAGGAGAGGGGATTGCGGCGTGACTGTCCCCCCGGGGGGTGATTTCTTGCTTTCTGTCTCTATGTCTCTCTCTGTCTGTCTGGCGAGCGCACACGCCCTACAGCAAAAAACTCTCCCGCCCCAAAAAAAAGTTTTGTATCAAAATAAATTCATACTTTAATTGTAAAATAAATAAATAAGTAAGTAAATAAAGTGGGATAAAATAAAAAGGAATATCAAACAACTGTAGATATCAGAGGCCATGTGGGAGGAGGATGAGAAATGGCAGAGGGCGAGAAATAGGGGGCAAAATACATATGTGCAAGAAACGAGAAATGGAAAAATTATTTGTTGACAATAACATGTATGATTAAACCGTTATATAGTGTATTCAGGATGGGACATCACATTTGTATGCTGTAATGATGTTCAGTGACAGAATGTAAAATAAATCAATAAATTAAAAATAATAATAATAAAAGAAGAGAGAAAAGAACCATGTAAATCAAATTTGCAATGAATCAGGCAACATGACAACAGACATAACAGAAATACAAAACATCATTAGAGGATACTATGAGTGACTCTATGCCCACAAAGAAGAAAACCTGGATGAGATGGACAAATTCCTGGACACATATAATCTACCAAGATTGACTCAGGAGGACATCAAAAGCCTGAATAGACCTATAACAATCAATGAGATTGAATCAACATTAAAAAACCTCCGAACAAAGAAAAGTCCATGTCTCAATGGCTTCACTGCTGAATTTTATAAAACTTTTAAGAAGACGTAATCCCCATTCTGCTCAAACTGTTTCTAGATATCCAAAAGGAAGGAATCCTTCCAAATTCATTATATGAATTCTCCATTACCTTCATTCTCAGAACGGAAAAAGATATGACAAATTGGTCCAGCTGCTGTGGACAATATGAAGGTTCCTCAAAAACCTTCGAATAGAACTACCATGTGATCCAGTAATTCCACTCCTGGGTATCTACCCAAGGACAGGAGAACACTCAATCAGAAAAGCACTTGCACAACTATATTTATTGCATCATTATTCACAATTGCTAAGACATGGAACCAACCTAAATATACACAAACAGATGAATGGTTTGAAAAAGCATGGCACATTTACTCCATAAAAAACAACGAGGCCCTGGAATTGGATAGAAAGTGGATAAATATGGAGGATTTACTGCTGAGTGAAGCAAGTCAGGCTATGAAAGAGAGACATTGTATGTCTCCACTTAAAATAAATGGACTGTCTGCACTCTATGGTAGAGACTGAAAGACTGGAGGACATAAAAGCATTAAAAATTGTTATGGACACTAGAGACAAAGAGGAAAGAGAGTGTGTTAGGAGAAGAATATAGGAAAGCAAATTTGGGGAAAGAAATCAAACGGTAAGACACTTGGGGGACACAGATATGGTTTATTATCTGTTGATGAGGATGTGAATAGTATTCTCAACTGGACTGGGCTGAGGTGCATATCATGCTGGGTAAAGCCTCTTTACAATCTAAATGACATATACTAATGGAATGTATGAATAATAATAATACATTTGAAAAATTAAAATTAAAATTAAAAAACAAGTGACATATATATGATTGAATTTATAAAAGACATTACAATAGGGGACCAGCAGGTGGCGTGGTGGTTAAGGCGCTGGACACTCCCAAATGGCCAACCATGGTACAAGCACTGGACCTGGTGGCTTGCTCTCTCACTTTCTTTCTCTCTCTTTCTCTCTCTGTCTCTGTGTCTGTCTCTGATCAAATTAAAATAAATGAATAAATAAATAAGAATAAGTAATTTTTTAAAAAGACATTACAATAAAATAAAATAAATTATACAGAAAACAAAACAAAACAAAACAGCCTTCTTCTGAAGGCCTGCACTATGCTTCTTCTAAATGGGAGGAGGGAAGGGGATTATTAGCAAGATAAAGGAGGATATGAGAGCCAAGAAAATATTTTACTTAACAATTTTTTTAAAAATAAAATTTAAAAAAGAGAAAAGACAGGGAGAGATACAGAGAGAGAGAGAGAGATAAAGAGAGAGAGAGAAGGATACAGAGGTCCCTACCACTTGAGAACGTGGTCTGGAGGGTGAAGTTTCAGCAGAAAATCTTCATTACTCTATTCCTGAAAAGCAGTAGTTCTCAGCTCCAATAGAGGAGACACTCTTCTGAAGGCCTGCACTTTGCTCACCTCTTATTTCCTGAAAGCACTGATTCTAGGCTCCAATGGAGGAGTCAGTCTTCTTCTGAAGGCCTGCACTTTGGCTCTCCACTTGAAAATGGGGTCTGGAGGGTGAAGCACTGAAAGAAAATCTTCAATATTCTTATTCCCTGAAAGTACTAGTTCTCAGCTCCATGGAGAAAAAAAGTAGCTCTCCCCAAAGAGAAAAGAATAACTCCTCTTCATCCACACATAGTACAGTGAAACTCCTGGAAATATCTGATAAAGAATTTAGTGTATTCATAATGACAAAGCTAACAGAGATGCAGGAGAAGAATGACAATGAACTCCAGAAGAGGCAGGAGAAAAGAACAGGTGAGTTCCAGGTGAGGAAGCTTTTGTATGATCTGTAAGAGGAAATACACACCATAAAAAAGAATAAAATGGAACTGTTAGAGATGAAGGCTATAAAATAGGAAATCAAAACCACTCTTGAAAGCATTAAAAGCAGATTATTAGATCATACAGAAAATTGAATCTCAGATGAAGAATACAGAATCACTGGCCTAGCAAAATCCTCCATGAAGACTGAGAAAATAACTCCAAAAATGATAATAATAAATTAGAAATACTCGATACCATTAAACATCCAAACAGTCAGATAATTGGTATTCCGGAAGGTGAAAAGACTAATAAGGGCATTGATAATCTATTCCATGAAATCCTGGAAGAAAAATTTCCAAACGAAGAGAGGCATTCGAAGATCCAGACCCAAGAAATACAAAGGACCCCAAATGTAATCAACCCAAGATCTTCTCCAAGACACATTATAGCCAGAATGACCAAAACCCCAGACAAAGACAAGATACTATGATTGGCAAGGAAGAAACGTCAAGTTACCTACAAAGGATATCCCATCAGGCTCACAGCAGACCTCTCATCGAAACCAATGCGAGCGAGTTAAGAGTGGGAACATATATTCACAGTGTTAATTGAAAGACCATTTCAATGAAGAATACTAAACCCAGAAAACATTATCCTTCAGATGAGAAAAGAAGACAAGGACATTCTCAGATTAACAAAACCTGAAAGAATTTACCGACACAAGACCAGCTCTCCAAGAAATACTGAAGAGAATGCTATATCAGGAAAACTAAAGTCAGACACACAGGAATAAGAGTTCAGAAACAACTAAGAAAATGTCTAGCTTAATGGTAGGGGCAAGTCTGGAATTGAATGTTATCTTTCAGAATTTAAACTGAAAGATCGGACCACAACAGAAGATAGATTAAGTACATGAGTTTGAACTTGTGAAATAGAATTTTTTGACTTTTGACTAAAACATTACTGATATTCTAGGCTTTGTTTTCCAAATTTAAGGATGTTTTTCTTCTGTTGAGTTGTGGACAGGACCATGTACCTACTATTTGAACAGAATATTAACCTGTTTCCTGGCTTTACATCTTAAGCAAAGTTCTCTTGACATTTTTTATTTTGATTTATTAAAGCTGAAACTGCCTTTCTAAATATATATACATACATATGTATATATATATATATATATATGCCTGTATACATATATATATATATATATATATATATATATATGTATATATATGGAGGCCCTCATGGTACTGTGTGTGTG
>NW_006204446.1:44478-94467 GCF_000334495.1 Tupaia belangeri chinensis | reverse complement strand
GTCTTCATGGAATGCAGTTTTGGGAAAGCAGCTCCAGCAAGCAGAGATAATTATCAGCTGATGCGGCGGCAGCCATCTTGTGATTACTGAACATGATGCTGAGAAAAGAAAATCTTAAGTATAGATATTAGTTCTTATGGATCTTAGTAAAGAATGATACTTATATAGTTTTATAGGGATCTAAAACTTAATTTAAGGAATCCTAATATATTTATTTATTTCACTTGGTGAGGGCGGGGGTGTCCTGGGCCAGTTTTGGCCTAATCCTATTTTATGTAAAGAAAAGATTATCTTTAAGTTTATGTTAAATGTATCTTGAAGGGCCTTCCAAAGGTCAAGATTACTTCTGCCTAGATAGAACTTCAGCCCACCCTCTATTGTGACCACGGAGATAAAGCATTGTAATTAACAGTAGGTGGTCAGGGCCCAGGGGAGTGGTCAGGGGACTTTTGGGAAAATCTCATCACATACTCAAGAGAGCTATGTAATTTTTTATAGTAGTATATCAGGGAGTCAGAGGGGTGTCTCTTCCCAGCAAGGTTACCACAGTTTCTGGAGCAAATAGCAAGCAGTCTTGCCGACATGCTAATTCGACCTAAGTTTTATTCCTAGGTCGGGGGTGGGGGGGTTCACAGCAGTGGCCTTGCCAACGTGCTGACCCGACCTAAGAGGTAGAGGTCAAAAGCTCAAAACAGATCCTGGGGCCCTACTGGGTTGGACTCCTCCATCTGGCCACACCACAATCCCTTCTCCTCCATTCTCCTCTCGGGATCTTGGGCACACATGCCCACACGCCCGGCGTGAGCTTAAGCCACTGAGTCTGGGACTCAAACCACGGTCAACGACATGGGAGTCCAGAGACATAGCCATTATGCCAACTGCTGGCCCCTAAAAAATATATTTAAAAATACCTATTTAGTGACCACAGTAAGCTATATAGCCTCAGCTACTTGCTACTTTATAGTACATCCATTTCACTCACAGATTGTAATGACTAAAGTCAAACAAGTGTTCACAGATATGTATATATTAGCTGTACTTGATATTGGAAATAGCTAGAAAAAATAAGATATTTTGTGAATCAATAAAATGAGGGGAAATAAAAGAAGGAATGGAAAGCAACTGCAGGTACCAGAGACAGTATACAGTGTATGCTGGATGGGAAATCACATTTTGTATGCTGTGCTGTTCAGTGAGTGGCTAAAATAAATAAGCAAGTAAGTAAGTAAAGTCAATACTACCCAAAATAGTCTGCAAATTTAATGTAATTCCTATGAAAATGTCAGTAAAATTCTTTACAGAAATAGAAAAAATAATCGTAAAATTTTACTGAAATCACAAAGGACCCTGTATCACTGTGATAATACTAGACAAAGATAATAAAGTCAGAAGAAACTCACTACTTGACTTACAAAATATAATACAAGGACCAGCAGAAGGTGTTGTGGTTACATCGTTGTACTCCCACATAGTCGACCACGGTGCGACCACTGACCTGGTGGCTTAAAACCCATGCTCGGCAGTTTTGGGCATGCCAAAGATCCTGAGAGGAGAATGGAGGAGAAGGAATTGTGGCGTGCCCATCCCCCCTGGGGGATGATTTCTTGCTTTCTGTACTTCTGTCTCTCTCTATCTCTCTGGCGAGTGCACACACCCCATATCAAAATTTTCTTCTAAAAAAAAAAACCTCTATATATAATACAAAGCCATAATAACTAATATACCATGTTACTGGCACAAAAATAGATAAATAGACCAAAAGAACAGAAATAAAAATCCAGAAACAAACTAAAACAAACTAAAAAACATATAGCCAACTGATTTCCAACAAAGATCAGGAGACAATCCAGTGGAGAAAAGATAGCATTTTCAATAAATAGTACTTGACTCTATGGTAGAGACTGAAAGATTGGAGGGCATAATAGCATTGAAAATAGTTACAGACACTCGAGACAGTGTGGAAGGAAGGTGGGAGAGGGGAAGAGTATAGGGAAGGAAAGAAGGAAATTAGGGAGAAAAATAGAGATGTAAGACATTTGTGGGACACAGAAATAGTTTATTACCTACTGATGGTAATGTGTATAGTATCTTCAACTGGAGTGTTCTGAGGTGTATTTCATGTTGGGTAAATTCTCTCTGCAAGGTAAATGATGTATAGCTTGTAGAGAGAATAAAATAATAATAATATAGTGCTTGGAAAACTGGATAGCCACGTACAGAAAAATGAAACTAGACTCAAATCTCTCACCATTTACAAAAAAAATTTATGCAAAATAGATAAAAGACTTAAATTTAAGTGTTTAACCTAGAAAAATACTCAAAGAAAATGCAGGAGAAGCACTTCAAGTTTTTGGAATAGGCAACGAATTCTTAAATAAGACCCCAAAGCTTGGGCGGCAACACTAAAAATAGACAAGTAGGATTATATCAAGTTAAATATCTTTTGCATGGGAAAGGAAGTAACATGCAGATGAAGAGATAACTCACAGAATAGAAAGTAATGTTTGCAAATTATACTTCAGAGAACATAAGGAGCTCAAAGGTCTTACCTGAAAAAAGTTGATATCCAGTCAAAAATGGGTGATCAATCTGAACAGACAACTCTTAAGAGGAATACATACAAATGACTAAAGAGAAAATTTTAAAAATGTTCAGTATCTCTTGTCGTAAAGGAAATTCAATTCAAAACCACAAGGAGGTATCACCTGACTCCAGTAAGAATGTCTATGATCAAAAAAGCAAAGAATAACAAGTTCTGGAGAGGTTGCAGAGAAAAGAGAACCCTAACTACTGCAGATGGGAATACAGATTAGTACCATCACTGTGGAAAATAGCTTAGCCATTCTTAAAATTTTCAGATAGATGTACTGTATGTCCCAGTAACCCCTCCTTTGAATATTTACCCAAAGTACAGGAACTCACTCAATCTAGGAGACCTTTGCACATCATCCATGTTTATTGCAGCATTATTCACTATACGTAAGTCATAAAATCAACTTGAGTACTCAACGACTGATGACTAGATTAAAAATATGGCATATACACAGAATGGAGTATTGCTCAGTCATACAGAACAACAAAATTCTGTCATTTGACACAAAGTGGATGAACCTAGAAATATAATACTAAATGAAATCAGCCATACTATGAAAGACAAATACTATATATCCCTACTTAATATCACTGAATGTTGACTCTCTATGGCAAAAACCAAAGTACTCAATGTCACAGAAATAGAGAAGGTAACTCTACTTCAAAATATATTAAAAGTGGTCAGAATCAAAACAGAATGGTACTGGCACGAAAATAGACAGATGGCCCAATGAAACAGAATAGAGAATCCATGGACCAGCAGTTAGCCTAATGGCTATGTCGCTGGACTCCCACGCAGTCGACGGCGGTTCGCATCCCAGACACAGTGGCTTAAAATTCACACCAGGTGCGTGTGCGTGCGTGCCCAAGATCCCGAGAGGAGAACGGAGAAGGGATTGCGGTGTGGCCATCCCCACTGGCGGGTGATTTCTTGCTTTCTGTCTCTCTGTCTCTCTGTCTGTCTCTGTCTGTCTGGCGAGCGCACGTGCCCTATAGCACAAAGAAAAACTTCTCCAAAAAAAAAAATAGAGAATCCAGAAATAAACCCCAAATCATATAGCCAACTGATTTTTGACAAAGGGACCAAGACAATACGTTGGGGAAAACAAGGTCTTTTCAGCAAATGGTGCTGGAAAAACTTGATATACACATGCAGAAAAATGAAATTTAACCTTATCTCACCATTAACAAAAATCAACTCAAAATGTATTGAAGATCTAGATGCAAAGCCTCAGACTATAAAACTATTGATAGAAAACTTATGAGAAACTCCTGAAGACATTAGACTTGGCAAGAATTCCTTAAATAAGACCCCTAAGGCACAGGCAATAATGCCATAAAATAGACAAGTGGGGTTACATCAAGCTACAAAGCTTCTTCACGGTAAAAGGAACAATTAGAGTGATGAAAGAACTCTCAAAATGGCTTAAAATA
This sequence comes from Tupaia belangeri chinensis, assembly GCF_000334495.1. Classification (NCBI taxonomy): domain Eukaryota; kingdom Metazoa; phylum Chordata; class Mammalia; order Scandentia; family Tupaiidae; genus Tupaia; species Tupaia belangeri. The sequence goes on along the minus strand of NW_006204446.1, from coordinate 90,441 downwards.
TTTGCAAATTATGCCTCCGACAAATGACTGATGTCCAGAATATATAGGGAACTCGAGTGGCTCACCTGCAAAAAGATGAGTAATCTAATTTTTAAAATGGGCAAATGAGCTGAACAGAAAACTCACCAAAGAAGACTTACAAACAGCCAAAATGCATATGAAAAACTGTTCAAAATCCCTTATCAAAAAGGAAATGGAAATAAAACCTACAAACAGATAACATTTAACCCCAGTCAGAACGGCTATGATTTGAAAGGAAGAAGAAGAAGAAGACAAGAAAGCAGGAAGAGGAGGAGAAGGAGGAAAGAAAAAGGAAAAACAAGTGCTTGCAAGGCTGTGGTGAAAAGGGAACTCTCCTACACTGTTGGTAGGAAAAGAAATTAGTACAACCACTGTGGAAAACAATATGCAATTCCTCAAAAACCTACAACTAGAAATACTATGAAATCCAGTAATTCCACATCTTCATATTTAGCCAAAGGATAGAAAAATACTCAGCTGGCAAGACACCTGCATGTCCATGTTTATTGCAGCATAATTTACAATTGCTAAGATATGGACCCAACCTAAGTGCTCAAGAGCTGAGGACTAGATTGAAAAACTGTGGCACATGTATACCAGGAAGTACTACTCAGTCACAAAAGCAATGAAATTCAATCATTTGATTCTAAGTGGATGAATATGGAAAAGTTAACGTTAATCAAAGTGAGTCAGACTTCGAAAGATACACACTGTATGTCCCCACTGGATACGTACCAAATATCTGCACTCTGTGCCAGAAATGGAAAGACCTAAAGATATAATAGGTAGGATAAGTGTTGATACCAGAGATTGTAAGGGAAGGAAGTAGGTGCCAGATGGTGAGTGGGAGGGGCAAAGGGAAGAAACAACAGAAAAAGGGAGGTAAAGTTCCCTGTTGAAAATGATGTATGTCATTAATTTTATTGTCATGTATTTCATGCATATGTTGTAAAACCATGTTATGCTCTATAGAGAGGAAATCTAAATTTCAAAAACCCAAAACAGTCAGAGAAGGCAATAGTAGATATCAGATGATCTGATAGGGGTGGAGAGGTGGTTCAGGAGAAAATGAGCAATGGGCATGAGATTACGCATGAACTAGTGGAATAGGTTATGGAACTGTGTACTACAACCAAGTACACACATCACTGACAATTCCATATATACTTTGAAAAAAAACACAAATATAATTATTATTGAATATGTACATTATGTAATGTTCAAGATCGAACACAATGAATATGTCTATCTTTGATTTTATTATTACACAGTGTATGCATGCTTTGAAAATCCACAGTGTAATCAACAAAGATAGATGATGATTATTTGTAAACCAGGAATCATAATTTGAAAATTAATAACAAATTTAGCAGGAACCAGTGAGAGTAAGAGAGAAGGATTGAGTGCAAAATGACCACATCACAGACCTCTCGCTGAATTGTGAAGCCCAGGTGTGTCTCAGAGTGACACATTCCCATAACCCTCCACCATTAAGGCCCCACGTCTTCCCTCCAGTAAAGAAGCCAATGGCAACAGGAAAGGGATTGAGTGCAAAGGAACCACAATTCAGAGTTCTTGCTGCATTTTCCCTGCCCAGTTGACTCTCTCTAGCTCAGCCCCAGGTGAACCTGGTCTTGAGAGACTGGGAAATGAACCAAAACCTAAAGTTGGCTACATAGACCCTTCTCTGATGGGAAGACAAGGCCCTCTCCAAAGAACACACTGGAGAAGCAGAGATCTTCTTTCCACCTGACACTACAGAATCAACTCCCAAAAGGCAGAAAGAAGTGTATAGGGCCAGTAAATGAAGTGGAGGTTAAGGCACTGGACTTCTACATTGGTGACCCTGATTCAAGTCCTGGATATGGTGACTGGCTTTCTCACTTTCCCTCTCTCTCTCTCTCTGATGACTGCAAGCACCCTATTGCAAATAAAAATAATTATAAATAAAATTAAATACATAATTCTTTTTTAAAAAAAAAAGTAGGGAGAATTGTATAATTCAACAGATGACCACAAACCAACACAGAGGCACAAAAAGTATAAGAAATCAAGGAAATATCTCTCCTTCGAGAAAACAAGACAATTCCTCGTTAACCATAGACAGTATAAAATAATTTGCAGAAATGTCAGAGTACTGAGAGTCCTAGCCAATGCAATCAGAAAAGAGGATAAAATGAAAGGCATTCAAACAGGAAAAGAAGTAAAATTACCTCTACTCACAGATGACATGATTATATACATAGAAAACCAAAGGGGAAAAAAGTGAAAAATGAGTACAGTGAAGTGGCATGATATAAAATCGACATACAAAACCTATAACATTTCTATACACCAACAACAAGCAGAGTGACGTATAACTGAAGAAAGCAAATCACATGTAAAATAACCACAAAAAGTAGAAGATACCTAAGAATAAATATAAACAAATAAGTCAATAATCTCCACAAGAAAAATATGTGAAAATCTAAAAAGAAAAAAAAAGAAAGAAAGAAATTGAAAATGACACAAAAGCATGAAAGGACATCACATATTTCTCAATTAAAAGAATTAATAAAATCATGGGACCAGCAGTTAGCATAATGGCTATGTCGCTGGCCTCCCACGTAGTCGACCGCGGTTTGCGTCCCCGACCCAGTGGCTTAAAACTCACACCGGGCGCGGTGCATGCGTGCCTAAGATACCGAGAGGAGAGTGGAGGAGAAGTGATTGCGGCGTGGCCATCCCCCCTGGGGGTTCCCTGGGGGGTGATTTCTCGCTTTCTATCTCTCTGTTTCTCTCTGTCTGTCTGGCGAGTGCATGTGCCCTATAGCAAAAACCTCTCCAAAAAAAAAAAAAAGAATTAATAAAATCAAAATGTCAATACTACTCAAATTAATTTACACATTTAATGAAATCCCAATAAGATTACCAGAGACATTCTTCACAGATTTAGAACAAACAATCCTAGAATTTGTGTGGAATCATAAAGAACTTCATATTGCCAAAGAAATTCTGTGCAAGAAGAGTGGAGTAGGAGGTATCTCACTGCCTGACCTGAAAATATATAACAAAGCTGTGATCATCACGACAGCATGGTAATGGCAATAATAATTATAATAATATTAATACATATGGTCCAATGGAATGGAATACAGACCCTATCAATAAAACTTAAAATATACAGCCAACCGATTTTTGACGAATGGAAACATCAATACAGTGGGAATAAAGAAAATTTCTTTAATAAATGGTGCTGATCAAACTAGGTATCCACGTACAGATGAATGAAACTGGATCCCTGTCTCTTCCCAAAAATCAACTGAAAATAGAGCAAAGATCTATGTCTAAGACTTCAAGGTATAAAACAACTCGTTAAAAAAAAAGGGAAAAGAAAAAAACCCGGAACATACATAGATACACACACACACAGGGGAAACTCATGCAGACATCAAAGTAGGCAAAGACTTCTTAAATAAGACCCCAAAGCACAAGCAATAATTCCAAAAATGGACAAGTGGAAATACAACAGATTCAAAAGCTTCTGCACAGCAAAAGAAACAATAATAAGAGTAAATCAACTACCCTTGGAATGAGAGAATATATTTGGAAACAATGCCTCATATAATGGACTGATAATCAGAATATACAGAGAACTCAAGGGTCACCTGAATAAAATGATCAACCCAATTGAAAGATGAGCAAATGAGCTGAATAGACAGCCCTCTAAGGAATATATATGAACAGCCAAAACCCATAAGAAAAATTGCTCAACATCACTTATCATAAGAGTGATGCAAATCAAAAGCACAATGCGATACTACCTAACCCAAGTCAGAATGGCTAAGATTTAAAAAATAAAGAAGGATAAATATCGGTGAGGCTGTGGTGAAAAGGAATTCTCCTACACTGTTGATGGGAATGTATATTAATACAGTTACTGCAGCCATTGTGGAGAACAATGTAGAGGTTTCTCGAAGACGTCCAAATAGAACTACCAGACTATTCAGAAATTATACTCTTATTATGTATGTACCCAAAGGATAGGAATACACTCAGTCAGAAAAAAACACTTGCACATCAGGTTTATTGTGGCATTATTCACAATTGCTAAGCCATGGAACCAACCCAAATGTCCAAGAACAGAAGAATGGATTGAAAAAGTGCGGTGCCTGGGACCAGCAGTTAGTATAATGGCAATGTAGCTGGACTCCCATGTAGTCGACCGCGGTTTGTGTCCCAGACCCGGTGGTTTAAAACTCACGCCGGGCGCGTGTGCGTGTGTGCCCAAGATCCCGAGAGGAGAATGGAGGAGAAGGGATTGTGGCGTGACCATCCCCCCTGGGGGGTGAATTCTTGCTTTCTGTCTGTCTGTCTCTCTCTGTTTGGCAAGCGCACGTGCACTATCGCAAAAACCTCTTCAGAAAAAAAAAAAAAAAAGAAAAGAAAAAGAAAAAAAAGAAAAAGTGTGGCGCCTATACACTATGGAATATGACTCAGTCATTTAAAAAAAAAAAAAACAACTTGACCCTAGTATTTCATAAAAAGTGGACAGGGACCAGCAGTTGTCATAAAGGCTATGTTGTTGGACTCCCACGTAGTCGACCGTGGTTCAAGTCCCGGACTCGGTGGCTTAAACTCACACCAGGTGCGTGTGCATGCATGCCCAAGATCCCAAGAGAATTAGAAGAAAGGATTGCAGCATGGCCGTCCCCAATGGGGGGGCGATTTCTTGCTTTCTGTCTCTCTGTCTCTCTCTGTCTTTCTGGTGCACATGTGCCCTATAACAAAAACCTCTCCAAAAAATAAAAAAGAAAGAAAGAAAGAAAAGAAAGAAAGTAAGAAAAAAATTAGACAAATATGGAAGCTTTCTTTCTTTTTTTTGATAGAGATTTTTGTTATAGGGCATGTGTCCTTGCTGGAGAGACAGAGATAGAAAGAAACAAATGACCCCCCAGGTAGAATGGCCATGCTGTAATCCCTTCTCCATTTTCCTCTCAGGATTTTGGGCATGCATATACACATACCCAGGTGAGTTTTAAGCCACCAGGTCGGAGATTCAAATTACAGCTGAGATGTGGGAGTCCAGCGATGAAGCCATTGCACCATCTGCTGGTCCCATACTCCTACGCAAAGCAAGCCAGACTATGAAAGAGAGGCATTGCATGCCCCCACTCAATATATACCAAATGTCAGCAGTTGATGGCAGTAACTGAAAGACTAGAAAGTCTGAAATCATGGAACTCAATGGTGATACTAGAGACAGTTCAAGAGGAGGGTGAGAAATGAGGAGAGCGAGAGGGAGGGAATTGAAGGGAAGAAGAAAGAAGCAAAATGTTTTAAGGACACAAAAATGGAAAACTATCTGTTGATTATAGTGTGTATGGTAATATCTTTTGTCGGTATGTGCCGGCAAACTTAATTCAGCCTAAGAGGAAACAAAAAGAAAGACACAGACACAGAGTACCAGTGGACACAGGCAGCCTGAGCCTGCTGAGCCTGTTCTGCCCAGGCAATCTGAGTGCCTTTATTTATAGGGCAAAGCAACACTCCATAAGTGCATTTCATGACATTCCATAGAGCTGGTTGATATTTTACAGAGAGAGAAAGCAAGTGATATTGATTTTCTCATCCTTGAAGGTTTAGATGTGCTGTTGCCATGTGTACCGCTGGTTATGGCAAAAGCAAAGAAATTTCCCATAAATTACTTTATCTACTGAAGTGAAGCCTATCTGCAGATGTGCGGAGTACGTTCTCTTGCATACATCAAAGGGTTAATGGTTAGGCTAAGAGATTACACGAAGCAGAGCAGGGGTTGGTCTTTAGGTAGTGGGGTCAGGATGTTTCCCAAGCTCTATAGATGTTTCCCCAGAGCAGCTCCTGTAAGTCTCAACGAAAGCTCTGCCTGAAGGAAGGGTCAAGGAAGGGACAAGCCGCAAGGCTTCTGTTATGGCTTCTGCTATGACTTCTAAGAGATATGTGATGTTGCTCAGAGCTTGTCCCTGATGTCTGCTCGAAACATGTCTGCAGATCAACAAAGCTTTTCTCAGAACATGTCCCTACAATCTTTTTTTGGTTTGTTTTTTTCTTGAGAGGTTTTCGCTATAGGGCGCATGCGCCCACCAGACAGACAGACAGAGAGAGACATAGAGACAGAAGGCGAGAAATCACCCCCCAGGGGGGATGGTCACGCCACAATCCCTTCTCCGCCATTCTCTTCTCGGGATCTTGGTCACGCACACACACACGCCCGGCATGAGTTTTTTAAGCCACCGGGTCGGGACACAAACCACGGTCGACTACGTGGGAGTCCAGCGACATAGTCATTACGCTAACTGCTGGTCCCATCCCTACAATCTTTGACTGAACGAATTTAAAGTGCATTCATGATGGGAAAATTCATTCGGTATGCCATAATGATATACAGTGATTGAAGATAAAAAATAATTAATTAATTAATTAATTTTAAAAAGAAATTCCGAATATTCATAGTGACAAAAATGAATGAGAAGCAAGGGAAAATGAACAACAAACTCCAGGAGATGAAGAAGTAATTCCACTAGTTGTAAGAGGAGATAGACACCATAAAAAAGAATCAAGGGGAACTTTAGAGATTAAAAGAGTCATGCAAAAAACTAAAAATTCCCTCAAAAGTATTAATAGCAGATTAGACCATGAGAAGATAGAATCTCTGATCAGGAAGACAAAAACCTCAGATTTAGATAAAATCACCAAAGAGAATTAGAAAATAAAATGAGCACAACATCCGGGAAATAATAGACACCATTAACTGCCCAAATATCCAAATAATATGTATTCCAGAAGGTGAAGAATCTGACAAAGGCATAGAAGATCTATTCCATAAAATATTTGCAGATAGTGTTCCAAACCTAGAGAAACATTCAGACATCCAGACCCAAGAAATATAAAGGACCCCAAATAGAATCAACCTAAGAAAATCCTCTCCATGGCACATTATAGCCAGAATGGTCAAAATTAAAGACAAAGACAAGATTCTAAAACTGGCAAGACAGAAATGTCAAGTTACCGGGGCCGGCAGGTGGTGTGGTGGTTAAGGATGCTGGACTCCCACATGGCTGACTGCGGTTCGAGTCCTGGACCTGGCAGCTTGCTTTCTCACTCTCTCTCTCCTCACTCATTCTGCCTCTCCCTGGTCAAATTTTAAAAATAAATAAATAAATTAATTAATTAATTAATTTAAAAAAGAAATGTCAAGTTACTTACAAAGGTCGTCCTATTAAACTAACATCAAACCTCTCAATCAAAAAAATGTAGGCAAGGAAAGAAGGGGAAGACAGATTCAAAACATTAAAAGGAAAACAATTTCAACCAAGAATACTATCCCTGGCAAGATTATCTTTCAAATGGGAAGGATAAATGAAATCACTCTCAGACAAACAAGAACTGAAAGAATTCTCTAACACTATATCAGCTCTTCAAGAAGTGCCAAAAGAAGTACTCTATCAGGAAAATTAAGGAGAGACAAATAGAAATAAGAGAACAACAACAACAAAAACACCAAAACAGTAGCTTAAAAATTTCAGGGATAAGTCTGCAAATACTGATAATGACAATTAATGTTTTAAATATTCCAATTAAAAGACACAGACAGGCTGAATGGATTAGAAAACAGAAATCCTCTATATGTTTCCAACAAGAAATGTGCCTCTTGGATAAAGGCATACATAGCTGAAAGTGAAGGGTTGGGAAAAAATATTCCAAACAAATGGAAATTAAAAGGAAAATAGTGCAGTCATGATCAGATCAGATCAGACAAAATAGACTTTTAGACAAAAACTTTTTTTTTTGGAGAGGTTTTTCGCTATAGGGCGCGTGCGCTCGCCAGACAGACAGAGAGAGACATAGAGACAGAAAGCGAGAAATCACCCCCCAGGGTGGATGGTCACACCACAGTCCCTTCTCCTCCATTCTCCTCTCGGGATCTTGGGCACGTACACACACGTACCCGGCGTGAGTTTTAAGCCACCGGGCCCGGGACTCGAACCGCGGTTGACTACGTGGGAGGCCAGCGACATAGCCATTATGCTAACTGCTGGTTCCCAGACAAAAACTTTAAGAAGAGACAAAAAAGGACAATATATAGTACTAGCAGGGCTAATTCATCAAGAATATATAACACATGAATATCAAAGCATCCAACACTGAATCACCCAAATATGTGAAAGAAAGACTGCTAGATCTAAAGGGAGAGAGATTGCAACACAATGGTCGTTAGGTATCTCAACATCCCACTGTCTCCTTTCGACAGTTAATCTAGACAAAGAGAGAGAGAGAGAGAGAGGATCTAAATGGTACCATAAATTGAATGAACTTGACAGACATCTATAGAAATTTCTACGCAAACTTCACAAAAAATTTTTTCTTTCTCACTGCCACATGGAGCATTTTCAAACGCTAACCAAATGATAGGGAACAAAATAAGCCTCTACATAGTCAAAGGTATAGAAGCTATAGCTAGCATTTCATCTGACCACAATGGTTAGAAAGAAAGATTTATTGAACTGTAAGAAAACCCTTAACGGTAGGCAAACATGTGGAAACTAAGCAACCTATTCCTGAATGTCACAGCCACTGATGAAATTAAGAATGAAATCTAAAATTTCATTGAAACCAATGATAAAAAGCACATGAGTTATCATAACCTATGGGACACAGGGAAAACAGTCATAGGGGGGAAGTTCTTAAAAAATGAGTGTTCACAAAAAAATATATAGAAAGATGGAAAATAGACAGCCTAACAACAAACCTCAGGGAAATGGAAAAACAACAAACAACAAAGAACCAGTAATACCTGGAGAAAAGAAATAATAAAGAATCTAGCCAAAATTAATAAAGTAGAGAATGAACAAACTATACAGAAAGTAAATCAATTCAAAAGCAAGTTCTTTGAGAAGATAAACAAAATTGACACACCATTAGCTAGACTCATTAAGAACAACAGAGAAAAGAATCAGAGAAATCTAATCAGCAACGAAGCAGTCAATATTACAACAGACACAGAAGAAATACAAGAGATCATCAGCGAATACCACATGTGACTACACACAAGAAACAAGAAAACCTTGATGAGATAGACAAATTTCTGGACACATATAATCTACCAAGATTGAAGAAGACATAGAAAGCCTCAATAGACCAATAACAAAAAATGAGATTTAATCGGTAATAAATAGCTTCCCCACAAAGAGAAGCCTGGGTCTTAATGGCATCATTTCTGAATTCTACAAAGCTTTTATAAAAGAGCTAACCTCCATTCTATCAAATTATTTTTAAAGATTCAAAAGGAAGAAACCTTCCCAAGTTTATTTTATGAAGCCTCATCACTCTGATCTCCCGAACAGACACAGGCATAATGAGAAAAGAAAACTACAGAGGCCGGCAGGTGGTGTGATGGTTAAGGTACTGTGCTTCCACATGGCCAGCCATGGTTGGAATCCCAGCCCTGGCAGCTTGTCTTCTCACTCTCCCCCCCCCCTCGTCTCTCTGTCTCTCTTGGGTGAATGCATGTGCCCTATAGCAAATTTTAAAAAAATAATAATCAAATAATTCTTCAAAAAAAAACTACAGACCAATATGTCTGATGAATATAGATGTAAAAATTCTCAACAAGATACTAGCAAATTATTGCCAATGACACATTAAAAAGATTATACACCACAACTAGGTAGGCATTATTCCAGGGATGCACAGGTGGTTCAACATCCGCAAATCAATGAATGTAATACATTTATTAACATATTAACAGAAGAAAATATTAAAAACAATATGATTATATAGATCAATCCAGAAAAAGTATTCAGTAAAATACAACAGCCTTTCATAATTAGGGGTCTCAGCAAAATCAGCATAGAAGGAAGATTTCTCAGCATCTTTGAAAAATCCACAGTTAACATCATACTGAATGAGGAAAAGCTGAAAGTGTTTCCACTAAAGACTGGAACAAGACAAAGCTGCTCACTTTCTCCACTCCTGTTCAGTATAGTACTGGAAGTTCAGGCCAATGCAATCAGACAAGAGAATAAACTAAAAGACATTCTTATATGAAAACAGAGTCACACTACCTTTATTCACAGATGACATGATTACATGCATAGAAAACCCAGAAGAATCCACCAAAAAATACACTAAAAACTGTGTAAGTGGTAAATGAATATAGTAAAGTGGTAGAATGCAAAATCAACACACAAAAATGTGTACCATTTCACTACACAAACAATGAAGAGACTGAGTTAGAAGAGAGGCACTCAGAGATCCAGTCCCAAGAAATACAAAGAACCTCAAATAGAATCAACCCAAGAAGATCTTCTCCAAGACACGTTATAGTCAGGCTGGCCAAAACCACAGACAAAGAAAAGATACTACGATTGGCAAGAGAGAAACGGCAAGTTACCGACAAAGGATATTCCATCAGGCTAAGAGCAGACTTTTCATCGGAAACAATGCGAGCGAGGAAAGAATGGGAAAATATATTCAAAGTGTTAAGGGAAAAGCGGCTTGAACCAAGAATGCTGTAACCGGCAAGACTATCCTTCATATGGGAAGAAAAGACAAGAACATTCTCAGATAAACAAAACCTGAAAGAATTCACCAGCACCAGACCAGCTCTCCAAGAAGTTCTCAAGGGAGTGCTATATCAGGAAAATTAAATACAGACACACAGAAGTAAGAGTTCAAAACCTAAGAAAATGGCCAACTTAATCATAGGGACAAGTCTGGAGTTGAATATTATATCCCAGAATTCAATCTGGAAGATCGAACCACAACAGAAGATAGATTAAGTACATGAGACTGAACTGGTTAAATAGCATTCTGTGACTTTTGACTAAAACATTGCTGCTTTTTTTTCTAGGCTTTGTTGTCTGCTTTTAAGAATTTTTGTCCTATCTTGAGCTGTCAATAGGTTCATGTACCTACTATTTGAATAGAATCCTAACCTGTTTCCTGGCGTTAAGTTTTAAGCAAAGTTTCTTAGCATTACTTTGATTTGTTAAAGTTAAAACTGCTTTTCTTGAAATTACCAGCTGAACTGGCTATTGAAAGTAGTTAGATTATATAAGAAATTGTGTGATCAATAAAATGTGGGAGGAAAAGGAATAGAAGACAACTGTAGACACCAAAGATAGTGTGAGAAGAGGGTGGGAAAGGGCAGAGGGTCAAAAATAGGGGTAAAAATATCCTACACACACACACACACACACACACACACACACACAACTAGAAATGGGAAATTATTGAAGATAACATGCATGATTAAGACACTATGCAGTATATTCTGGACGAGAAACCACATTTTGTATGCTGTGACAAAGCTTAGGTGATTAATGTAAATTAATTAATTTTAAAAAGTTTCAGGAGGAAAAAAACCCACGAAAACTGTTTTTCTTGAAATTAAAAACAATACATATTTGATGACTGCACTAAGCTATATAGCCCCAGCTAGGTGCTACTTTATAGTATGTTCATTCTACTAACTGAGGTTTATGCCTAAAGTCAGACTTGTGTTCATGGATATGTATATATCAGCTGCACTTGGAAATATTGGAAATATTTAGATTAATTTCATTAATGAATCAATAAAATGGGGGGAAAAGGCATGGAAAGCAACCATGGATATCAGAGGCAGTGTGGGAGGAGGGTGGGACACAGCAGAGGGTGAGAGGTAGGGAATCAAGGATGGCAAAAAAAAAAAAAGAAAAGAAAAAGAAAATATACAGGAAACAAGAATTGGAAGATTATTTGTTGATGATAACATGTATGTTGATGTGCTTGATTGAGCCAATATACAGTGTATTCTGGATGAGAAATCTCATTTTGAATGTTGCAATGATGTAGAGTGGATGAATGTAAATAAATAAATTTTAGAAAAAAGAATTGAAGAAAGCAATCCATCTACAATAGCCTCAAAAGGTAAATGATACCAAGGAATAAACTTAATCAAAGACATCAAAGACCTCTACAAGGAAAACTATGAAAATCTAAAAAAGGAAACTGCAAATAACACACACACACACACAATGGGGAGACATCCCACATTCTTGGGAAGAATTAATGTAATCAACATGTCAATTCTACCCAACTTAATAAACAAATTTAAAGCAATACCATTCAAATTACCAGAGATATCCTTCACATGATTAGATAAAACAATCACAAAATTTGTCTAGAATCATAAAAGACCCTGCGCTGCCAAAGCAATACTGTGTTTAAAGAACAAAGAAGGAGGGACCGGCAGTTAGCATAATGGCTATGTCGCTGGACTCCCATGTACTTGACCGCGGTTCACATCCTGACCCCAGTGGCTTAAAACTCAGGCCAGGCGTGTGTGCGTGCGTGCCCAAGATCCCGAGAGGAGAACGGAGGAGAAGAGATTGTGGCGTGGCTATCCTCCCTGGAGGGTGATTTCTCACTTTCTGTCTCTCTGTCTCTGTCTGGTGAGCGCATGCGCCCTATACCAAAAACCTCTCAAAAAAAAAAAAAAACCCAAAAAACAAAAGCAAAAACAAACATAAAAATAAAAACAACAAAGGAGACTTCTTAGTCCCTCAGCCCAAAATATATTACACAGCTATAATAATCAAAACAGCGTGGTATTGGCACAAAATAAAACAGGCATATAGACCAATGAAACAGAATACAGACCCCAGAAATAAACTACAAAACATACAGCCAACTGATGTTTTAACAAAGGTCACAAGACAGTCCTGTGTGGGGAAAAAAATCTCATTAGCAAATGGTGTTGAATAAAGTGAATATCCGCCTGCAGAAAAATGAAACAGGACCCCTATCTCTCATACCATTAACAAAAATGAACTCTAAATGGATCAAAGATCTAAACATAAGGAACTCAAACTATAAAACTACTGACGGAGGGGACAGCAGGTACCTTAGTAGTTAAGGCATTGGACTTCCACATGACATATTGCAGTTCAAATCCCAGACCTGACCCCTTGAAACTCATGCCAGGTGTGTGTGCATGAATGCTCAGAATCCCAGGAGGACAATGGAGGAGAAGGGATTGTGGCATAGCCATCCTGTGGGTGATGACCTTTCACTTTCCCTCTCACTGTTCTTTCTTTCTCAAGTGAACGAATATGCCCCATGGCAAAAAAAAAAAAAAAAAAAAAAACTAAAGAAAAAAAAACCATAACTACTGATGGAAAACACTGGGGAAACTCTTGGAAACATTGGAATAGGTAAAAGACTTCTTAAATAAGATTCCCAAAGCACTGGCAGTAATTGCAAAAATAGACCAGTGGGATTACATCAGGCTAAAAAGCTTCTGCTCAGCAAAAGAAACAATAAATAGAGCAAAAAGACAATCCTCCAAGTGAGAGAATAAATTGGTAAACTCTCCCTCAGAGAAGAAACTGATAACCAAAATATGCAGGGAACTCAGGAGACTTATTGCAAAAAGCCCCCACCCCCAAAAATTTAAATCCAATTAAAAGATGGGCCAATGAGCTGAACAGACAACTCTCCAAAGAAGATACATGAATAGCCTAAAAGCATATGAACAAATGCTCAACATCTCTTCACATAATGGAGATGCAAGTTAAAAGCACAATAGGATATCACCTAACCCCAGTCAGAATGGGTAAGATTAAATAAATAAAGAACGGTAAGTTATGATGAGGCTATGGTTAAAGGGACCTCTCCTATACTGTTGGTGGGAATGCAAATTAGTACAGCCACTATGGAGAACAACATAGCGGTTCCTCAAAGACCTTAAATAGAACTACCAGATGATCCAGCTATTTCACTCCGAAGGATAGTAATCTACTCAGTCAGAAAAACTCTTGTGCACTCATGTTTATTTGCAGCAATATTCACAATTGCTAAGACATGGAATTAAGCCAAATGTCCAAAAGCAGACAAATGGATTGAAAAAGTATGGCACATATACAGTATGGAATACTACTCAGCCATAAAAAAGCAATGAGACCCTGGCATTTGATAGAGTGGACAAACACAGAAGATTTAATTCTAAGTGAAGCAAGCCAAACTATGAAAATGAGGCATTGTATGTCCTCACTTGATATATACCGAATGTCTGCACTTTATAGTAGGAACAGAAAGATTACAGGGTATAAAAAGAGGAAAAACAATTGTGGATCCTAGAAACAGTGTGTGAGGAGAGTGGACAATGGGGGGCCAGGAAGGAATCAAGGTGGTGGGAAAGTAAAAAATTTAAGGGGTGCATAAATAGTAACTTACCTGCTGATGATAATGTGTATGGTAATAACTTTGACTGGACATATATGCAGTATATTCATGTCTCAAAAGTCCATTTTGTATGGTGTAAAGATGTACGGTAAATACATATAAAATAAATTTTAAAAATTAATACTTTTGGTAAATTCCGATAGGCACCTTTTGTAATTTTGATTTAATTGTATTGAAACAGAGTAACCTGCAGACAATTGATGTTATACTGTTAAGGATTTTAGTAATAAAGTTTTAAAATTTCCTCCATAAAAATCTTGCACACCTTTTGTTTTATGTATTCCATTTGTATGTTGGAACAAAATATAATGTGTAAATTATATTTTAACTGTGTCTTCTAACTCATTATTGACTGAAAATAATAATTGGCTTGATTTTGCTTGAAGTAAAAATGATTAAATTTGGGACCAGCAGTTAGCGTAATGGCTATGTCGCTGGACTCCCACGTAGTCGACCGCGGTTCGAGTCCCGGACCTGGTGGCTTAAACTCACGCCGAGTGCATGTGTGTGCGTGCCCAAGATCCCAAGAGGAGAATGGAGGAGAAGGGACTGTGGCGTGGCCATCCCCCCTGGGGGGTGATTTCTCGCTTTCTATCTCTCTGTCTCTCTCTGTCTGGCGAGCGCACACGCCCTATAGCAAAAACCTCTCCCCCTTTAAAAAATGATTAAGTTTAATAAAAAATAAAAATCAATGTGACGTGGCATTTGATGAAAGTGGATGAATATGCTGGATTTAATGACAAGCAAAGCAAGCCAGAATATGAAAGAGAGGCGTTGTATATCCCCACTCAATATATATTGAATATCTACACTCTATGGCAGAGACTAAAAGATCGGAAGGTATAAAATCATGGAGAGCAACTGTGGATAGCAGACAGTCTTGGAAGAGGGTGGGTGATGTGTGTGGGGTGAGAAGAAGGGAATCAAGGATAAAAAGGAAGCAAAATATTTAATGGACCCCAAAATGGAAAATTATCTGTTGATAATAATGCGTAGGGTAATATCTTTGACCAAACTACTCTACAGTGTATTCATGCTGGGAAAATTCTTTTTTTATGCTGTAAAGATGTACAGTGAGTGAATGTAAAAGAAATAAGAAAATAAAAAATACAAATAAATAAAATTTTAATAGATTTTAAAAAGAAAAAAGGACATCGATGCATAAGAAAAAAATTGTTTCAGTTGAGTTTCCAGTCTTCTTGTTTATATTCTAAAAAAAAAACCCCATGTTGTTTCCTACCTATTTTTAAAATTTTCCCTATAGCTATCATAGTGGTTATATTAGCAAATTCCTCTCAATTTTCCTCTCACTAGTAACCTTTTCAATGAGAATCACTCTCAACTGACCAATGCTGTGTTTCAAATATACTATAATAAATTTAGAGAAAAATCATTGTCTTCCCTTACTGATTTGGATTTTTGTGACATACCAAATGAAGGTCAGAATTTATTATCTTGGCTCTGTAGGTCCTCTTGCATCACATCTCCTAAGCATTCCCTCATTTATGCTATAGTTAAACATTTTACCATGTATACTCATTGACTATCACTCACCTTAAACATTCTGGAGATAAGACAGATTATATAGCAAGATCCGCGAAAAGATGGGTGACATATAGAAAGAAAAACTTACTTTATTAATGGCTGTTAATTAAATTACTCTATTAAAGACTTAAAATGAAAATTATCATATTAAAAGCTCTATCATATTAAAAGGAGACCTTTAATAAAAAACAAAAATTGAATTCACTGGGATCAACAGATGACATAATGGTCACATCACTGAACTCCCATGTAGTCAACCACAGTTTGAGTCCTGGATTGGCCGCTTTAATCTCATGATGGACACGTGTGTGTGTGTCCAAGATCCCAAGCGCACACTGGAGGAGAAGGGGTTGTGACATGGGCATCCCTCCGGGGGTGATTTCTCACTTTCTGTCTCTCTGTCTCTGTGTCTCTGGCGAGCACACACACCCCATAGCAAAAATCTCTCTTAAATAAATAAACAAATAAATAAATAAAATTGAATTCATTTCCATTTCTGTTTAAAGAAATATTGAATTAATAAAATTCTATTGTAAAATCTCAGAAGGAATTTTTGTAGAAATCAAATAAATTCTAAAATTTGGAAAGAATTACAAAAGATGTTGAATAGTTGTTTATTGTAAGCTTATAAAGAGGAACAAAGTTGGAAAGCTAAGATGACCTCATTTTTGGACCAGCAAGTGGCATAGCAGTTACAGTGCTGGACTCCCACATGGACAACCAGAGTTGGAGTTCTGGACCTGGAGGCTAGAAACTCAGGCTGGATGTATGTGCTTTTGTGCCCCAAATTCAGAGAGGAGAGTGGAAGAGAAGAGATTGTGGCAAGGCCAATCCCCCTGAAGGATGATTTCTCACCTTCTCTGTCTCTGTCACTCTGTGTCTCCAGCAAGTACAAGTGCCCTATAACAAAACTCTCTCTTAAAAAAATATAAAATTGCCTCATTTACAATAGAGCAATGGTCATCAAGACAATGTACACAAAGACTTCTTAAACATGACTCATAAAACACAGGTAATAATCCCCACAATAGACATGTGGGACTATATCATGTTAAAAAGCTTCTGCACAGCAAAAGAAATAATACTTAGAGTGATTTGGCAACATTTAGTATGGGAGAATTTACAAACTGGCTCAGATAAGGGACTGATAATCAGAATGTACAAAGAATTCAAGCAGCTCAACCCCCCAACCCCAAACAAACAAACAAACAAACAAAGAAAATGAGTCAATGCAATTAAAAGATGGGTCAATGAGATGAACAGACAACTATCTAAGGAAGACACAAAAACAGCCAAAAAGCATAAGAAGAAAAGTTTAACATCCTTTATCATAAGAGAGATGCAAATTAAAACCACAATAAGATACCACCTAACTCCAGTCAGAAGGGTTGAGATTACAAAAATAAATAAATAAATAAATAAATAAATAAATAAGTGCTGAAGATGCTGTGGAGAAAAGGGAATTTTCCTACACTGTTGGTGAAAATGGAAAGTAGTACAACCACTGTGGAAAACCCCATGAGGATTCCTCAAAGATCTACACATAGACCTATCATATGATCCGGCAATTTTACACCTGGGTATCTACCCAATGGACAGGAATGCACCCAGTTAGAAAAACACTTGCACATCCAAGTTTATTGTGGCATTATTTACAAATGTCAGGACGTGGAACCAACCAAAATGTCCACGTACAGACAAATGGATTAAAAAAGTGTGGCACGTGTACACTAGAGAATACTATTTTTTTTTGAGAGGTTTTTGCTATAGGGCACATGTGATCGCCAGAAAGACAGAGAGAGACAGAGAGCCAGAAAGCAAGAAATCACCCCTCCCCAGGGGATGGCCATGCAGCAATCTCTTCTCCTCCATACTCCTCTCAGGATCTTGGGCACGCACGCACATGTGCCCGGCATGTGTTTAAGCCACCGGGTTGGAGACTCAAACCGCGGTCAACTACAGGAGAGTCCAGGGACATAGCCATCACGCCAATTGCTGGTCCCACACTACAGAATACTATTAAGCTTCAAAAAAGAATGAGACTCTGGCATTTGATAGAAAGTGGGCAAACATGGAAGACTGACTGCTAAGTGAAGTAAGCCAGACTATGAAAGACAGGCATTGTATGTCTCCACTTAATATATACTGAAAGTTTTCACTCTATGGCAGAACCTGAAAGACTAGAAGGTATAATGGCACAGAAAGCTACTGCAGATACCAGAGATAGTGTGGGAGGATTGTGGGAAATGGCAGAAGATGAGAGGGATGGAATCAAGGGGAAAAAGAAAGAAGTAAAACATTTTAAAACACAAAATTAAAAATTACCTGTTGAGAACAGTATGTGTGGTAATATCTTTGACTGAGCCTACATACAGTGTATTAAGGATGAGAAAATTTATTTTCTATGCTGTAATGATATACAATGAGTGAATGTAAAATTAATTAAAATGAATAGACATAATGTCCCAAACTTATTGAAAATTATTTACCCACAATCATGGAAGGCTCAAAAACTCTAACGATCAGAAATGTAGAGAAAACTGCATCATCAGCACCCACAAAAATCAAATTTCTTGCGTCACCCTCCTGACCCCAAGATCTAGCCAGCACAGGACAATCTCAAACCATCTAGATTTGAGCTCTGAGGGGCCTCTTTCAGGGACTAGGACAACTGAAGTTTTTGTGCTCCGTCTTCACCCGCCCAACCTCAAGATCTAGACAGGGAGAAAAACAAAACTGCAGAGAGATTGCAGATCAACTCCTCCTGCATGCCTCTGAATGCTCAGATTTAATTGCCCAAGTTAGGGGAAAAATGTGTAATCCATCAGATGACCAGAAACTACTACGGAGGTTCAAGAAATATGAAAAAACAAGAAGATATCTCTCCCCCAAGGGAAAAGGATAACTCCTCACCATCCACAGACAATACAGTGGTACTTGTGGAAATGTCAGACAAAGAATTTAGAATATTCATAGTGACAAAGCTAACAGAGATGCAAGAGAAGAGAGAGGATGAACTACACAAGGCCCACGAGAAAAGAGACAATCAGTTCCAGGAGGTAAAGAAGTCCTTGCATAAACTAACAGAGGATAGACACACCATAAAAGAAGAATCAGATGGAACTGTTGAGAGATGATGAAGTCTGTAATACAAGAAATTAGAAACTCCTTTGAAACTATTAAAAGCAGATTAGATGATGCAGGAGATTAAATCATGGGTGTAGAGGACAGAACCTCTGACATAGAAAATTTCACCAAAGAGACTGAGAAAATAACCCCCCGAATTGAGAATAATATACAATTAATACTAGATACCATTAAATGCCCAAACATCCAGATAATTGATATCCCAGGAGGTGAAGAAACAAATATGGGCATTGATAATCTATTCCAAGAAAACCTGGTAGAAATCTTTCCAAACATAGGGAGGCATTCAAAAATTCAGATCCAAGAAATATAAAGGACCCCACACAGAATCAACCCAAGATCTTCTCCAAGGGGCATCATAGCTAGATTGACCAAAACCACAGATACTCAAGTTGACAAGAAAGAAACGCCAAGTTACTTTCAAGAGATATCCCATTAAGCCAACACCAGACCTCTCATTGGAAACAAAGCAAGCAAGGGAAAAAATGGAAAGATACATTCAAAGTGCTAAGTGAAAAAAATTTCTACCAAGAATACTATACCCAGCAAGATTATCCTTCAGATGGGAAGAAAAGACAAAAACATTCCGAGATAAACAAAACCTGAAAGAATTGACCAACACCAGACCAGATCTCCAAGAAGTGCTGAAGGAAGTGCTATATCAGAAAAACAAAAATCAGACACGCAAAAAGAAGAGT
Source organism: Tupaia belangeri chinensis (assembly GCF_000334495.1). Lineage (NCBI taxonomy): Eukaryota > Metazoa > Chordata > Mammalia > Scandentia > Tupaiidae > Tupaia > Tupaia belangeri. Next base: position 70,786 of record NW_006204446.1, on the reverse strand, counting down.
ACAAAAGGGGACCAGCAGTTGGAGTAGTGGCTATGTTGTTGGACTCCCATGTAGTAGACCACGGTTCGAGTCCCGGACCCAGTGGCTTAAACTCAGGTTGGGCACGCGTGTGTGTGTGTGTGCCCAAGATCCCAAGAGGAGAATGGAGGAGAAGGGATTGCGCCATGGCCATTCCCCCGGGGGGAGGGGGGTGATTTCTCGCTTTATGTCTCTCTGTCTCTCTCTACTTTCCTGGCGAGCGCACATACCCTATAGCAAAAACCTCTCCAAAATAAATAAGAGTACAAAAAACAACCAAGAGAATGGTCAACTTAATGGTAGTGACAAGTCCTGACAGATCAATAATAGTGTTGAATGCTAACTTCTAGAATTTAAACAGAAAGATCAGATGACAGTAACACTGCAAATTCAACAGAAGAGAGATTAATTATGACTTTTGACTAAAACATTACTGATTTTCTTCTACGCTTTGTTTCCCAGATTTAAGGACTTTTGACTTCTCTTGAACTGTTGATAGGTTCAACTACCTACTGTTTGAACTGAATCCTAAAACATTCCTGGCTTTAAGGCTTAAGCAAATTTCTCTTACCATTTTTTAAATTTGTATCTATTAAAGCTAAAATTGTTTTCCCTGAAATTAAAAAATGCATTTAAAAATACCTGTTTGGGAACCAGCAGTTAGCGTAATGGCTATGTCGCTGGACTCCCACGTAGTCGACCGCGGTTCGTGTCCCGGACCCGGTGGCTTAAAACTCACGCCGGGCGCGTGTGCGTGCGTGCCCAAGATCCCGAGAGGAGAATGGAGGAGAGGGGATTGCGGCGTGACCATCCCCCCTGGGGGTTGATTTCTCGCTTTCTGTCTCTATGTCTCTCTCTGTCTGTCTGGCGAGCACACGTGCCCTACAGTGAAAATCTCTCAAAAAAATAAAAATAAAAATAAAAATAAAAATAAAAATACCTGTTTAATGACTGCAGTAAGCTACATAGCCCCAGCTAGATGCTACATTATAGTATGTTCATACTACTTACTGAGTTTTATGCCTAAAGTCAGACATGTGTTTATGGATATATGTAGAGATCAGCTACACATGCTATTGAAAGTATTTAGATAAATTAAGATCTCTGTGAATCAATAAAATGTGGGACGGGGGGAGGGGGAAGCATGGAAAGCACCCGTAGTTACCAGAGACAGTGGGAGGAAGGTGGGAAATGGCAGAGGGTGAGAGGTAGGGAATCAATGGGGAAAAAAAGAACCAAAATATCTAAGAAGCAAGAAATGGAAAATTATTTGTTGATGATAACATGTACAGTAATATCCATGATTGAGCCAATATACAGTGTATTCTGGACGGAAAATCTCATTTCATATACCGCAATGATGTACAGTGAATGAATGTAAATAAATAAACAAAATTAAAATTAAAAAAGAAAATAATAATAAATAAAATTAAATAATTATTGAAATAATTTTTTTTAAAACTTAAAATCAAATTTCTCAAGTGCCTCTATAGAGAAACCTTCCTTAAAATGTCAGAGAAAACAAAGTAACATTACGTTAAGAGAAACACAGATAAATATGGAGATTATTTGTCAACAATCCAAGTGAAAAAGGAGAGGAGCAACAACTTTAAAGTAATGGAAGTTAAACAAACAAACAAAAAACCTGTTTATGTTTGAAATCTACACTGGAAAAAAAAGAGCTTTTGATAAGGAAGGTGAAATAATAGTTTTTTTCAACATTCAAAATCTCATTAACAGGATGGTGTCTCATGTTGTGCCCTCAACAACCCCATGAGGTAGCCGCATCACTGTACAGATAAGAAAGATGGGAGTAACAACGGTTGAATACTTTTCCTTTTGTTCTTTTGAGAGAGATATTTTTTCTATAGGTCGTGTATGCTCATTGGAGAGACAGAGAGGCAGAAAGCGAGAAATTACCACCCCACCCCAATCCCAACCCCACCACCCAACCAACACCCCCACCCAACCCCCCAAGGGGGGATGACCACTTCCATTCTCCTTTTGGGATCTGGGGCACTCACCCACACTCACCTGGCATGAGTTTCAAGTCACCCGGTCCAGGTGACTTGAACAGCCAGGGACTATATAGGAATCCAGTGACGTAACCATTATGCCATCTGCTGATTCCAGTTTTCTAAGTCCACACAGATATAGAGGTACAAAGCCAGGATTTGAGGCACAGAACCAGGATTCAAAACTGATACATACTGGTCAGTGCTGTGGGAAACCTGACAAGCCACATGGTTGCAGGTTGCTTAGAGGCTCCTGGTCCAAAGGCAGCCTCAGAGGGACCTGTGATAGGACCAGCTGGCTTTGTGCCTCACGGAGAGCTGCCGACGTATGCTGCAGGTTGTGCACTAGTAAATAGCAGCTACTCCTGCCTGGTGGCCTGGCCTCCGAAGACACATAGCACTGTCGCCCCTCTACCTTAACAGGAACCACACCGGCAACTGAGAGCAGCTCTATGCGGAGCTCCTGTGCTATTCCGAGAGCCTTTCAGGTGGCCCTACTGCATATGATAACATCAAAGTCGTGGGTGAACTGGGAGGTATGATGACCAAGGACACATTCATCTTAACATTGAAGCAGATTTTGTTATTTTCTGCCTGAACCAGGACAAAAGCTTATGGGGACAGTTAATAAAGTGTTTTGTAGCCACAGTGTCTGTTTAGTACATGGGTGTTTTAATGCCTCCATCCCTAAGCCTCAGCAGATACCAGCTGAGCAGTAGCAAACCCTGGAGATGATGATCTAGAATTTTAAGTATTTCGCTTAGACTCAGATATTGCTGGAGTATTCTGCATTTGAGGAAAACTAAATATCACTAGTTTACAGTCCAACTGCCCTGAAGTTTCTGAAGAAGTAGAAACTGGTATTGAAGAACCTCTTGATAACCAGCCCCCACCCCCGAAAAGAAAAAGAAAAGGAAAAAAGGCCCAGAGGCATGAGAAGTGGATGGTGGTACCACAGAGCCAGCAAATTTTGCAGATGTCGTCCTGGAGGGAGAGACAGACTAGCAGATTCCAAGTAATATGAATGCCCTCTGGGAGGAAGAGCCAAAGAAGAAAAAGCACCAGGAAAATCAGGAACAGGTCCCCATTTTCCAAGGCAGCGACTCCAGTGGTTATCAAAACGATGATAGTAAGAAAAAAGAGAAAAGAAAACACAGTGAAGAGGCTGAACTTGACCCACTTTTGGGACACCCACCTAAAAAGAAAAGGGAAACATAATTTTCTGTAGTGCATTTTAAATGTGATTCGCTTTCCAAAGATGATTGATTTATACACAGTGATGAATAAATGTCTTAAATTATATGAAATGTGTGTGTGTCTATATATATGTATATGTAATCTGTAGTTTACAAAAACAAGGAATACTTGATTAGGAGTTGGAGAACTTTTGTGCTAAAATTACAAAACTGAATATAAATCAATTTCAGGAATACCAGCATTATTAAAGTGCCATTTTATAGAGTACAGAATAAAAAGATTAGAGCTGCTCAAACACACACACACACACGCGCGCGCGCGCACATGCACAACTAATACTTGCTCCCCAGCCAGTGCTCTCAGGCACTACCCGCTCTAAGTTGTGGTTTTCTATACCTGGAACAAATTCCATTCTGATAAATGATCCAGTAGAGAGCAGAGAGAGGGCCAGAATTGCATAGGTAGAGCACCGGAGGCAGCATGGGCTCTCCTTCACCTTCCTTACTTCACTCTTACTTTCATTCCTATACCTGAAAGAATCAGAAGACAAGACTGACAATATTGTTTTAGTGACTAAGTAATTACTTTTTCATTAAAAATATAACTTCTAGGACCAGGTGATGACACAGCAGTTGCACAACTAGACCCATGAAGGAAAGGTCTCGGGTTGACATCCCATGACCTCCCTAAAAATGGGAATGGGAATAGATCATAGTGTCAAGACGCCGTTGGGTTCTCTCTCTCTCTCATTCTTTCTATCTCTCTGCCATGGAATAAATGAATAAAAAAGCTTTTAAAATTTAAAAAAATTCAAGTCCTTCAGACAGAAAGTAAATATTAACAGATGGGAAGCATGTAACTATTCACAGAAAAAAGAGCACAGGAAATGGTAAATGTATGGGTACATGTATTTTTTTCCTAACTATTTAAATATTCAAATATGATTGACTGCTCAAAAATAAAATAATGCATATAATAATCATCATAATGCAAGGCTTATACATGTATTAATATAAGTGAAATGTATGACAATAGCACAAAAGTCAGAAGAGATATGAAAGTATACTATTATAATATTGTTACATGTGACTTTCATAATGTTACTTGAAGGTAGACACGGATAGGGTAAAGATATGTACTATAAACCATAAAACAATCAAATAAATGATAAAACAATGGATGAGATGTTTGATAGGAGATATGACGGGGGCTTGAGTTTGGGATGGAGATCAACATGATGAATTAATTCACTTATGAGGCTGAGGTCATAATTGGAAATGACTCCAGCTGTGGTTCTGATGTCATTATCAGAGCTAAACTAGAACCAAGTGGGGAGGGGGCTAAGATCCGCTGAGAGACCATCAGGTAGTAACGGAAGTGACTGAGAGTGAGACCATGGACCTCACTGTGTTTGTAGTCATCTTGGGCTGATTTAGGACCTAGAGACATTAAGCCTTACTGGTAACAGTGTCACAGCAATATATAAACGTAATTAGATAAAGAGGGACAAAATGTACAAGAAAAAAAGCAGTTTTCTACTAATGAAAATAATATACACATGAGTGACCAGCAATTGGCATAACGGCTATGTCGTTGGACTCCCATGTAGTCAACCGCGGTTTGAGTCCTGGACCCGGTGGCTTAAACTAGACGCCAGGCGTGTGTGCGTGCATGCCCAAGACTCTGAGAGGAGAATAAGAATATATATATATAAATATATATATATATATATACACATATGCACATTCACACACACATGAAACTTTTCATTGCACTTTTTTCTTTATTCTCTTTCATACTATTTTGTCTTCCATCTTATATTGTCATCTCCTGCATGTTCTCTGTGCACCAAAAGGGGCTAGACAGGTCTAGAATCACGGTTTTCAAATAACCTGGTATTGTGAGGCTCCCAGGGATTCTCCCTCTTACTTACCCACCTGCAAAAATGGAGAGACTGTTCTTCAGACTCCTGAATAGAAGACTGACTCCTCCTGTGCAGATCGCATTGCAAAACACAACAGAAAAGAGACTTTGGCACACATCAGTCCACAGCAAGAGGGAAGCACACTATTTCCCAGTCAATGAAACATTCTCCATAAAGGTATCCAAAAGTGAATACATCTCCCAATGGCTAGAAGTAAAAGAGTCTCAGGTCTGAATAAATCAGGAAATATGTCTCTATCAAAAGACCACAATAACTCCCTTCTACCTCTTATAAAAACAGAAGATGTTACCAAAATGTCAGAGAAAGAATTGAGAACATTCATGGTGACACAACTCTATGAGTTGGAACAGAAAAGAGACAATGAGTTATAGGAGATTAAGAAGTCCTTCCACGATATGAAAGAAGAAATGGACACTCTATGAAAGAATCAGATGGAACTATTAGAGATGAAGTGTGTAATACAGGAAATCAAAAACTCTCTTTAAAGTATTAAAACTCGATTAGACCATGCCGAAGATCAAATCTCTGACGTAGAAGATAACACCTATGACCTGGGGGAGGAGGTGGTGGTGGAGGAAACACTGAAAATGTAGAGAAAATAACAACAACAAAATAATGAGGATAATAATACGAGAGATACTGGACTTCATTAAATGTCCACACATCCGAACACTTGGTATCCCAGAAATTGAAGAAACTAATAAGGGCATGGAAAATATATTCCATGAAACCCTGGAAGAAAGTTTTTTCCAAGTCTAGAGAGGCACTCAAGCATCCAGACCCAAGAAATAAAAAAGGACTCCAAATAGAATCAACCCAAGAAGTTCTTCCCCAAGGCACATTTTAGCCAGACTGGCTACGACCACAAAGACAAGATACTAAAACTAGTAAGAGAGAAATGACAAGTAACTTACAAAGGTCATCCCATCAGGCTAACACCAGACCTCTCAAAAGAAACAATGCAAGCAAGGAAAATAAAAGAGATATTCTTCAGACAGATCTAGAAAAGACAATCATAGAATTTGTCTGGAACCATAAAAGACAGCGTTTTGCTAAAGTCATTGTGCACAAGAAGCTTTCTCTTCCATTTCTCTATCTGAACAGGATTTTGGGCACTTGTGCATATGTGCCTGGCATGTTTTCCAAGTTTCCAGGGCCAGGATTTGAACTGTCTGGTCAGCCATGTGAGAGCCATGGAGTCAGTCTTATCCTTCTATATTATTATTATTCATTTAAATTTATTTATTTATTCACTGTACATCATTACAATATACAAAGTGAGATTTTCCATCCAGAGTACACTGTATAGTGGCTAAATCAAGCACATCAACCTACATGTTATCGTCCACAAATAATTTTCCATTTCTTGTTTCCTGTATGTTTTGCTTTTTTCTCCCCATCCATGATTTCCTATCTCTTCCCCTCTGCCATCTCCCACACTACTCCCACACTGTCTCTGGTATCTATGCTTTCTATACTCTCCCTGCACATTTTATTGAGTCACTAAAGATCTTAGTTAATCTAAATATTTTCATAGCAAGCACAGCTGATATATACATTTCCATGAACACAAGTCCAAATTTAGGCATAAGCCTCAGTGAGTAGAATGAGCATCCTATAAAGTAGCACCTAGCTGGGGATATATAATCTTACTGCAGGCATCGAATAGGTATTTTAATGCATTTTTCTAATTTCAAAAAAAAGTATTAGGGTTTTTTTTTCCCTGAAAGTTGTTTTTAATTTAATTTACATTCTTCCCCTAAGCATCGTCACAGCATACAAAATGTGATTTCCCATCCAGAATATACTGCATAGTGGCTTAATCATGGATATTATCATCAAAAATTTTCCATTTCTAGTTTCTAGAATTTTTTGTTACCCCCTATTTCTGACCCTCTGTCCTTTCCCACCCTCTTCTCATACTATCTCTGGTGTCTACAGTTGTCTTCCATTCCCACCCCCCAACCCCCACATTGTATTGGTCACACAATTTCTTAAATAATGTAACTACTTTCAATAGCAAGTTCACTTGGTACTATTAAGAAAACCAGTTTTAACTTAAATCAAAGAAATGCTAAGGAACTTTGCTTGAAGCCAGGAAACAGGCTAGGATTCTGTTCACATGGTAGGTGCATGAACCTATCCATATCTCAAGACAGGATACAAATTCTTACAACCAGATAACAAAGTCTGCAAGAAAATCAGCAGTATTTTAGTCAAAAGTCATAAAATTATACTTCACCAGTTCAGTCTCATGTACTTTATCTTCTGTTGTGGTTCGATTTTCCCGATTAAATTCTGGGACATAACATTCAGCTCCAGACTTGTTCCTACGATTAAGTTGGCCGCTTTCTTAGTTTTTGAACTCTTATTTCTGTGCGTCTGTATTTAATTTTCCTGATATAGCACTCCCTTGGGAACTTCTTGCAGATCTGGTCTGGTGCTGGTAAATTCTTTCAGGTTTTGTTTATCTGAGAATGTTCTTGTCTTTTCTTCCCACCTGAAAGATAATCTTGCTGGGTACAGTATTCTTGGCTGAAATTGCTTTTCTCTTAACACTTTGAATATATTTTACCATTCCTTCTTCGCTCGCATCGTTTCCGATGAGAGGTCTGCTGTTAGCTTGATGGGATATCCTTTAAAGGTAACTTGATGTTTTTCTCTTGCCAATCTTAGTATCTTGTCTTTGTCTATGGTTTTGGTCAACCTGGCTATAATATGTCTTGGAGAAGATCTTCCTGGGTTTATTCTATCTGAGGTCCTTTGTATTTCTTGGGAGTGGATCTTTGAGTGCCTCTCTAGGTTTGGAAAGTTTTCTTGCAGTATTTATGGAATAGATTATCAATGCCCTTATGAGTCTCTTGGCTTTCTGGAAAGCCAATTATCCGGATGTTTGGACATTTGAGGGTATCTAGTACTTCTCGTAGATTATTCTCAAATTTTGGGGCATTTTTCTGTCTTCGTGGTGGAGTTTTCTAGGGCAGCAATTTTCTCTTCTATGTCTGAGATTCTACTTTCTATATGGTTAAGTCTGCTTTGAATACTTTCAAGGGGGATTTTGACTTCCTGTATTATAGCCTTCATCTCTAACAGCTCCATTTGATTCTTTTTAAAAGTATTTAAATCCTCTTTTAGATCTTGTAAGAGTTTCCTCGCCTTCTGGAACTCATCAACTTCTTTCTCCTTTCTCTTCTGCAGTTCATTGTCTCTCTTCTCTTCCATCTCTGTTAGCTTCGCCAATACGAATGTTCTAAATTCTTTATCAGACATTTCCATGATTTCCATCGAATTGCTTGTGGATGAAGAGGAGTTATTCTTTTCCCTTGGAGGAGAGGTATTTTCTTGCTTTCCCATATTTCTTGTGGTCCTGTGGTGATTTCGAGTCACCACGCTAGCTTGTTTGCTGGAGGCTGAATTCCAAACTCATCTTTGACAAAGGGTACCAATCAATCCAGTGGGAAAAGGGAAACCTCTTTAGCAAATGGTGTTGGACAAACTGGGTATCCATCAGAGGAAAAATGAATCTGAACCCCTCTCTGTCACCATTAACAAAAATCAAGTGGATCAAAGGTCTAAACCTAAGACTGCAAACTATAAAACTACTGGTGGAAAACAATGAAGAAACTCTGGGAGACATTGGGGTAGGCAAAGACTTCTTAATCAAGACCCCCCCGCCCCAAGGCACAAGCAATAATCCCCCAAATAGACAGGTGAGATTACATCAGATTAAGGAGTTTCTACACAGCAAAGGAAACTGTAATTAGTGTAAATCGACAACCCTCGGAATGGGAGAGAATTTTTGTTAACTGTGCCTCGGATAAGGGACTGATAGCCAGCACACACAGGGAACTCAAGCAGTTTACCTAGAAGAAAATGATTAACCCAATTAAAAGATGGGAAAGTGAGCTGAATAAACAACTATCTAAGGAAGACATAGCAACAGCCAAAAAGGATATGAAAAAAAGCTCAACATCCCTCATTGAAAAGAAGATGCAGATCAAAAACAACAAGATACCACCTAACCCCAGTCAGAATGCCAAAGATTAAACAAACAAACAAACAAACAAAACAAACAAATAATGATCAGTGCTGGAGGGGATGTGGTGAAAGGGGAACACTGGTACACTGTTGGTGGGAATGTAAATTGGTCCAGCCACTGTGGAAAATGACATGGAGGTTCCTCAAAGACCTTTGGATAGAACTGCCATATGATCCAGCAATTCCACTCCTGGGTATCTACCCAAAGGACAGGAGAGCACTCAGTCGGAAAAGCGCTTCCATATCTATATTCATTGCAGCCTTATTCACGATTGCTAAGGAATAGAACCAACCAAAATGTCCACAAACAGATACATGGATTGAAAAATTGTGGCACATATACTCCGTGGAATACTATTCAGCCATATAAAAAGACCCTGGAATTTGATAGAGAGTGGATGAATATGGAAGATTTATGGTGAGTGAAGCAAGTCAGGCTATGAAAGAGAGACAGCGCATGTCTCCATTTAACATATACTGACTGTCTGCACTCTATGGTACAGACTGAAAGACTGGAGAATATAAAAGTATTAAAAATTGTAATGGACACCAGAGACAAAGTGGAAAGAGAGTGTGAGAGGGTAAGAGCGTAGGATATTGGGGTGGAGGGAACGGAGAGGTAAGAAACTTGTGGGACACAGATAAAGTTTATTATCTATTGATGGGGATGTATATGGTGATCTTGACTGGGCTGGACTGTGGTGTATATCATCCTGGGTAAAGTCTCTTCACAATCTAAATTATGTATAGCGATTAAATGTATAACTAATAATAAAAAAAAGACATAAATTTAAAAAGAACAGGAAGATGTATTGAAAGTGTTAAGAGAGAAACAATTTCAACCAAGATTATTATACCCTGCAGGATTATCCTTCCTGTGGGGGGAAAAAAAAACCGACAATCTTCTCAAATAAACAAAACCTGAAAGAATTTGCCAACCTCTGACCAGTTCTTCAAGAAATCCTGAAGAGAGTACTGTTCCAGGAAAACTAAAGAATGAAAAACCACAAATAAAGGACTAAAAAGCAACCAAGGTGGGACCAGCAGTTAGCATAATGGCTATGTCGCTGGAGTCCCACGTAGTTGACCGTGATTCAAGTCCCGGACCAGGCGGCTTAAACTCACGCCGGGCACGTGTGCGTGCGTGCCCAAGATCCCGAGAGGAGAATGGAGGAGAAGGGATTGTGGCATGGCCATCCCCCCTGGGGGGTGATTTCTCGCTTTCTGTCTCTCTGTCTCTCTCTGTCTTTCTGGCAAGCGCACACGCCCTATAGCAAAAACCTCTCAAAAAAAAAAAAAAACCCAAAACACACACAAAAAAAACAAACAAACAAAAACAAGGCAACCAAGGTAATGGACATCTTAAACGTCGAGACAAGTCCGGAAATATCGATAAAAACACTGAATGTTAATGGATTAAATTCTCCAATCAAGAGACACAGACTGGCTGAGTGGGTAAAAACAAACAACAACTACAACAACAAAAAACCCAGAAACCTTCTAACTCTTGCCTACAAGAAACGCATCTCATGAATAAAGACACATAGACTGAAAGCGAAGGGCTGGAAAAAGGTATTTCATGCAAACGGGAACCAAAAAAAAAAAAAAAAAACCTGGAGTAGTGATACCAATTTCTGACAAGATAGGCTTTAAAACAAAAACTGTTTGAAGAGACAATGAAGGACATTATATTGTAGTAAAGAGTTAATCCATCAAGAAGATATAACGCTAATAAATATCTATGCACCTAACACAGGAGCACACAAATACGTGAAGAAAAGACTGTTAGATCTAAAAGGAGGGATAGATTGCAAGACACTAATTGTTGGATACCTCAACACCCCACTATCTCCTCTGGACAGACCATCTAGACAAAAAATAAGTAAAGAGGTAAAGGATCAAAATGGTACCATAAATCAAATGAACTTAACAGACATCTATAGAATTTTCCAACCCCAAACGACGGGATATACTTTTTTCGCACCCCCACCGGGAACCTTTTCTAAGATTGACCACATGATAGGGCACAAAGCAAACCTCTACAGATTCAAAGGCAGAGAAGTTATATCCATCATCTTCTCTGACCATGACGGAACCAAACTTGATTTCATTTTCCAAGAGCAATCCTCAAAATACACAAACACATGGAAACTAAATAGCCTACTCCTGAATGACTTCACAACGACAGAAGAAATTAAGACTGAAATCAAAAGGTTCATAGAAGCCAATGACGATGAGGACACAAGTTTCCATAATCTTTGGGACATTGCAGAAGCAATCATAAGATGGAAGTTCATAGCAATTAGTGCACATAAGAAGAACATGGAAAGACAGCAAATGGATCACCTAACATTGTGCCTCAGAGAGTTGGAAAAACAATAGCAAAAAAATAAAAAATTTAAAAAAAAAATTCCAGGAGAAAAGAAATAATAAAGATCCGAGCAGAAATAAATTAAATAGAAAGTAAACGAACTATACAGAAAATAAATGAAAGTAAAAGCTGGTTCTTTGAAAAGATGAACAAAATTGATACACTGCTAGTGAGACTTATTAAGAAGAGAGAAAGGATCCAGATAAATCAAATATGCATTGAAGCTGGCAATGTAACAACAGAAATCATAGAAATTCAAAACATCATTAGAGGATACTTTGAACAACTATATGCTAACAAACAAGAAAACCTGGATGAGATGGATAAATTCCTGGACACATACAGTCTACCTGTGGCGAGCACTGCATACGGAAGCCATCTTGAGCTATCCACCATCTTGGAAACCATTAGGCTTCACTTCCTCACTGAGCGAACCGGTTCTCAGAAATCATGTGACCAACTGTTCTCCCCAGAAGTGGCTGGGTTTCTAGGCAACGGGAGAGATCCACCCACATCAATGATTGGTTCATGCTGTTCTATCTCATTTGCATTTCGGGCAACCAATTGGTGCCCACCAGCTGTATATAACTCGCCATTTCTCCTCAATAAATGGAAGTAGACGGAAGAAGACAACTTGATCTGCACCTCGTGTTGTGTGTGCGTGTGTTTGTCCCATCTCTCACTCCCTCCCCCAGGGAACCTGTTCGACTGTCCCGCGGGTCGGGGCATCTACCAAGATTGAGCCAGGAGGATGTAGAAAGTCTGAATAGGCCCATAATTAGCCAGGTGATTGAATCAGTAATAAATAACCTCCCAACAAAGAAAAGTCCTAGTCCTGATGGTTTCACCTCTGAATTCTGCAAAACTTTTAAAGAAGAGTTAACCCCCATACTGCTCAAGTTATTTCTAAAGGACCAAATGCGTGAAACTCTCCCAAAATCATTCTATGAATCCTCCAACACCCTTATTCACGAAACAGATAAGGACAGGACAAAGAATGAAAACTATAGACCAATATCTCTGACGAATATAGACGCAAAGATTCTCAACAAGATACTAGCAAATCATATCCAACAACATGTAAAAAAGATTATACATCACAACCAGGTAGGCTTTATTCCAGTGATGCAAGGTTGGCTCAACATACGTAAAACCATAAATGTAATACACCACATTAACAGAAAGAAAGATAAAAACCATATGATCATATCAATTGATGCAGAAAAAGCATTTGATAGGATACAACATCCCTTCATGAACAAGACTCTCGGCAAAATCGGCATAGAAGTGTCATTTCTCAAGACAATAAGAGCTATCTATGAAAAACTCACAGCTAACATCATCCTGAATGGAGAAAAGCTAAAAGCTTTTCCACTAAAAACTGGGACAAGACAAGGATGTCCACTTTCTCCACTCCATTTCAATATAGTACTGGAAGTCTTTGCCAATACGATCGGAAACGAGAATAAAATAAAAGGCATTGAAATAGGAGAAGAAGAGGTGAAACTATCTCTATTTGCAGATGACAAAACTGTATACATAGAAGACCTGATGGTATCCATGAAAAAGTTCCTGGAAGCAATACATGAAGACAGTAAAGTTGCAGGATACAAAATCAGCATCCAGAAATCTATAGCATTTTTATATATGAACAGCAAGCACACTGAGATAGAACTGAAAAAAGTAATTCCACTTACCATAGCCACAAAAAGTGTAAGATACCTAGCAATAAGTCTAACCAAAGAAGTTAAAGACCTCCACAAGGGAAGTCATGAGTAGCTAAAAAAAAAAAGAAATTGAAAATGACACAAAAAGGTGGAAGGACGTCCCATGTTCCTGGATTGGAAGAATGAATATAATCAAAATAGCAATTGTACCCAAATTAATCCACACATTTAACACAATCCCAATCAATCAAAGTGCCAGACACATTCTTCAAAGATCTAGAAAAGACAATGATACAATTTGTCTGGAATCGGGACCAGCAGTTAGCATAATGGCTATGTCACTGAACTCCCATGTAGTCAACCACGGTTCGAGTCCCGGATCCGGTGTCTTAAACTCACGCTGAGCACGTGTGCATGCGTGCCCAAGATGCCACGAGGAGAATGAAGGAGAAGGGATTGCTGCGTGGCCATCCCCCCTGGGGGATGATTTCTCGCTTTCTGTCTCTCTGTCTCTCTCAGTTATTTCCTATAGCAAAAACCACTCAAAAACATTTTTTTTGAATCTGAAATCATAAAAGACCTCGTATTGCCAAAGCAAACCTGCACAAGAGGAGTGGAGTGGGTGGCATCTCACTCCCTAACCCAAAATATATACTACAAAGCTGTGGTAATAAAAACAGCATGGTATTGGCACAGAAATAGACAGGTGGACCAATGGAACAGAATAGAGTCCCCAGAAATAAACTCACAGGCACACAGCCAACTGATTTTTTTGGAGTGGTTTTTGCTATAGGGCGTGCGCTCGCCAGAAAGAGAGAGAGAGACAGAGAGACAGAAAGCGAGAAATCACCCCCCAGGGGGATGGCCATGTCGCAATCCCTTCTCCTCCTTTCTCCTCTTGCGATCATAGGCACGCACGCACAGGCGCCCGGCGTGAGTTTAAGCCACCGGGTCCGGGACTCAAACCGCGGTCGACTACGTGGGAGTCCAGCGACATAACCATTACGCTAAGTGCTGGTCCCAGCCAACTGATTTTTGACAAAGGGTGCCAGTCAAGGGTTCCATTCTCCAGTGGAGAAAGGAAAATCTCTAGCAAATGGTGCTGGAAAAACTGGATATACACCTGCAGAAAGATGAATCTGAACCCCTACGTCTCACCTTTGGCAAAAATCAACTCAGAGTGCAGCAAAGATCTGAACCTAAGACCTCATGCTATGAAACTGCTCCTGGAAAACACTTGGGAAACTCTGGGAGATATTGGGGAAGGCAAAGACTTCTTAAATAAGACCCCTAAAGCACAGTCAATAATCCCAAAAATAGACAAGCGGGATTACACCAGATTAAGAAGCTTCTGCATGGCAAAAGACACAGACGATTTGTGTGAATCAACAGCCCTCAGAATGGGAAAATATTTTTGTAAACTATACATCAGATAAAGGACCGATAATCAGAATACGCAAGGACCTCAAGCAGCTGTCCTGAAAAAAGATGATTAACCCCATTAAAAGATGCGAGAAAGAGTTGAGAAAACCACTCTCTAAGGAAGACATACAAGAGCCAAAAGGCATATGAAAAAAATGCTCATCATCCCTCATTGTAAGGGAGATGCAGATCAAAACCACAATGAGGGGCCAGCAGTTAGCGTAATGGCTATGTCGCTGAACTCCCATGTAGTCGACCACGGTTCGAGTCCCGGACCCGGTGGCTTAAACTCATGCCAGGCGCGAGTGCGTGCGTGCCCAAGATCCCGAGAGGAGAATGGAGGAGAAGTGATTGCGGTGTGGCCATCCCCCGGGGAGGGGGGTGACTTCTCGCTTTCTGTCTCTCTGTCTCTCTCTGTCTTTCTGGCGAGCGCACGCACCCTATAGCAAAAACCTCTCAAACAAACAAACAAACAAACAAAAAAGCACAATGAGATATCACCTAACCCCAGTCAGAATGGCTACAATTTATAAAACAAAAAATGGTAAGTGCTGGCGGGAGTGTGGTGAAAGGGGAAATCTCCTACACTGCTGGTGAAAATGTAAGTTGGTTTGGCCACTCTGGAGAACAATATGGAGCTTCCTCAAACACCTACAAATAGAACTACCATATGATCCAGCAGTCCCTCTTCTTGGTATCTAGCCAAAGGACAGAAGCATTCTTAATCGGAAAAGTGCTTGCAAATCCATATTTATTGTGGCATTATTCACGATTGCTAAGACATGGAACCAACCCAAATGCCCACGAACAGATGAATGGATTGAAAAGCTGTGGCACATATACTCTATGGAATACTACTCAGCCATAAAAAAAAAGAAAGAAAGAAAAACAAGACCCTGGTTTTTGACAGAAAGTGGATGAAAATGGAAGGTTTACTGCTAAGTGAAGCAAGCCAAGTGATGAATGTGAGAGATTGTATGTCTCCACTTAATACCGAGTGTTTGCACTCTATGACCAAAACTGAATGTCTAAAGGTTATAGAAACAAAGTAAATGGTTGTGAATACCAGATACAGAGTGGGAAGAGGGCAGGTCAAGGAGTAGAGTCTGAGGAAGGACATTAAGGAGAAAAATAGAGAGGCAAGGCATTTATGGGACAAAGAAGTGGGTAATCATCTATTGAAGATAACTTTCTAGTATGGTGAACTGGGCTGCTGAGAAATGTACGCATGTTGGATATGGAGGTTCCTCAAAGATCTACAAATAGAACTACCATTCGATCCAGCAATCCCACTTCTGGGTATTTACCCAAAAGACAGGAGAACGCTCAGTCAGAAAAGTGCTTGCACATCCATGTTTATTGCAGCATTATTCACAATTGCCAAGACATGGAACCAACCTAAATGTCCACAAACTGATGAATGGATTGGAAAAGTGTGGTATATATACTCTATGGAATACTACTCAGCCATAAAAAATAACAAGACCCTGGAATTTGATAGAAAATGGTCAGATATGGAGGATCTATTGCTGAGTGAAGTAAGCCAGGCTATGAAAGAAAGATATTGTATGTATCCACTCAATATATACCGACTATCCGGGCTTATTAACTGTTGATGAGGACATGTATAGTATTCTCAACTGGATTGGTCTGAGAAGTATTTCATGATGGGCAAAGTATTTTTACAAGCAAAATGAGAAATAGCAATTGACTGTTTTAAAAATAATTAGAATAATAAAAATAATGATTGGGGAAAACATAGAAAAGATATTGAATGTTGAAGTGGGGAGATTAATGTCTCTGTACTGATGGACATGCATGGCATTCCCTTTTGAAAAAACAATGTAATACACTGTGAAGTTATATGTAATCCAATGTAATATAAAGAAGATTATGATGATGATAATAAAAAAAATAAAAGAAAAAAAAGAACTATTTAAAAAAAATGTACGCATGTTGGAATGTTCACTTTGTAAGTTAAGTAACGTGATTGAATGTATAAAATAAATAGAAATAAAAATTTAAAAAATAAAATAAAAACTAGTTGAGAAAAGAGACACATTATGGACAGAAGAACAAAAGTAAGAATGATTTCTGTCTTCTTCGCTACAGAAATGAGACATCTGAAACAATCAGGGAACTGTTACATGAAAGTCCAATTCATTCCTAAAGTTGATTTCTACACAGATTGTAAAACAACAGAATTGACCTCGTCTGCATGTGTTAACCTTGTCTGTGAATGTGGGAAGCGCCAGAAAACTGTTAAGTGCAGGACCCATTTTCACACACTCACACGCACACACAAAGTACACAATACGTACAGCAGTGCTCACTCCAGAGCTACTGCTTCTGGTGAAGTCCCCCTTCTGGTAAACCTCCTCGTTTGGGATGTAGAGGAGCCGGGCCTTGGGCACCTTTGCCTCCAAGGACAGTCAAAACTCCAGTGATTGTTGCCACAGATGCTTCAGGGAACCAGTGGTGGGGCATTTTTCTTTGGACATTTCCTAACTATATGACCACTGGCATATAGCAGGTTTGGGACTGCCAGCCTATCTTGCAAAGCCGCCACAAGAAAAATTTGTCTTCTCTCCTCTATCTGTGCTCCCTCGCCTTCAGTCTCTCTTTGGTCTCGGTTATAAAAGGTGGAGACGGTCATCTTCAACAAGTACTCTAGAGATTGATAAGAACCTAGTGCTTGCTACCTTTTGAAGTTTTCTTCTAATATGTAGGGCTAAGTAATACATTTATCCTTCAGGATAAGTTGTCCCTCAGGACTCTCAGAATTTAGGCTCTTATACTTCTTTTTCTTTTTTTATTTAACTTTCATTTTCTTTTAAAAAATGTATTACTAGTATTATTATTCATGCATTCAATTGCTATACATCATTTAGATTTTAAAGAGACGTTACCAAGCATGATGTACACCTCAGTCCAGCCCAGTTGAGAATACTATACACACTCTTGTCAACAGATAATAAACCATATCTGGGCCCCACAAGTGTCTTACCTCTCTATTTTCCCCCCAAATTTCCTTTCCTACACTCCTTCCCCTCCCACACTCTCTTTCCACTTTGTCTCTAGTGTCCATTACAATTTTTAATGCTTTTACGTTCTTCAGTCTTCTTTCAGTTTCTACCATAGAGTGCAGACAGTCAGTATATGTTAAGTGGAGACATACAATGTCTCTCTTGTGTAGCCTGACTTGTTCAGTCAGCAACAAATTTTCCATATTCATCCACTTTCTATCAAATTCCAGGGCCTTGTTGATTTTTACGGCTGAATAGTATTCCATGGAGTATATGTGCCACACTTTTTCAAACCACTCATCTGCTTGTGGACATTTGGGTTGGTTCCATGTCTTAGCAATCGTGAATAGTTCTGCAATGAATATAGTTGTGCAAGCACTTTGCCGACTGAGCGTTCTTTTGTCCTTTGGGTAGATACCCAAGAGTGGAATTGCTGGATCACGTGGTAGTTCTATTTGACGGTCTTTAAGGAACCTCCGTATTGTTCTCCACAGTGGCTGGACCAATTTACATTCCCACCAACAGTGTACCAGTGTTCCCCTTTCACCACATCTTTTCCAGCACTTATCATTATTGTTTTTTTTTTTTCATCTTCGCCATTCTGACTGGGGTTAGGTGGTATGTCATTGTGGTTTAGATCTGCATCTCCCTTACAATGAGGCATGTTGAGCATTTTTTTCATATGCTTTTTGGCTGCTCCTATGTCTTCCTTAGAGAGTTGTTTGCTGAGCTCAACATCCCTTCTTTGAATTGGGCTAATCATTTTCTTCTGGGTAAGCCGCTTGAGTTCCCTGTGCATTCTTGTTATCGGTCCCTTATCTGAGGCACAGGTAACAAAAATTCTCTCTTATTCCCATGCTTGTCAATTCACACTAATTATGGTGTCCTTTGCTGTGCAGAAACTTCTTGATCTGATGTAATCCCACCTGTCTATTTCGGGGAGTATTGCCTGAGCTTTGGGGGTCTTGCTTAAGAAGTCTTTGCATACGCTAGTGTCTCCCGGAGTTTCCCCAGTGTTTTCCACCAGTAATTTTACAGTTTGCAGTCCTACGTTTAGATCTTTGATCCACTTTGAGTGGATTTTTATTCATGGTGACACATAGGGGCTCAGATTAATCTTTCTGCAGGTGGATATACGTTTTTTCCAGCACCATTTGCTAAAGAGGTTTCCTTTTTCCCACTGGATTGACTGGTACCCTCTGTCAATGACGAGTTGGCTTTATCTTTTGGGGTTTATTTCTGGGGTGTCTACTTTGTTCCATTGATCTTCATGTCTGGTTTTTTTTTGTTTTGTTTTGTTTTTTGCCAATACCATGCTGTTTTCATTATCACAGCTTTGTAATATATTTTGGGGTCAGGAAGTGAGATGCCACCTACTCCAGTCTTCTTCTGCTGGATGGCTTTAGCAAAACGGGGTCTTTTATGGTTCCAGACAAATTCTATGATTGTCTTCTCTGCATCTGTGTAGAATTTTATAGGGATTGCGTTAAATGTGTAGATTAATTTGGGTACGATTGCCATTCCGATATGTTAACTCTCCCAATTCAGGAACGTGGGATGTCCTTCCACTTTTCAGTGTCCTTTTCAATTTCCTTTTTAAAGAAATTGTTTAGTTTTATTCCTAAGTATCTTGTACTTCTTGTGGCTATGATAAGTGGAATTTACAGGTTTAGTCCTGGTCTGTTTTAAGTCACCTATAATGCAAGCAAAGAAGTGAAATCTCCTCCAATTTCCTATGAGGTCATTATTGTCCCAGTGAGGCTCTGCTGCTGAGATGGGTTGGTCCCCGGTAGGATAGGGCAGCTGACAATGAGGTTCATCTACCCAGACATGGTGATATGATCTGTTTGTCACTTGCATAATTAACTGTGGCATGCAATACTAGCTGCTTTTCAATAGCTAGCAGGGTTTGGCTTATTAAGACCATGGTGTCTTTCCAGGATATTTCTTAGATTTGGGACAGGACTTGGAAAGTCTCGCTATATTTGTCTGGATCATCTGAAAATTTACCCCTGAGTCAGAGCATATTTGCTTAACATCCTTGTAAGCTGGAAGGAACATAGCATCTACTAGGCCTGGTGGTGCCCTGTAATTCTTGTAATGGGTACACAGAACTAGGCTTAGGAAGAGGAGGAAGGGGTGTCTCGGGGCCAGGTGCACCTTGTAAATTCTTTATTGGGTACCCAGGGCTAGGCTCAGGAGGCAGAGGAGGAGGAGGCTCAGGGTGAGAAGGACATGAAGGAGAGGGAGTGAAGGTAGAGGGAGTGAAGGTAGGAGACAGAGGAGTTTGGATGGGAGAGACTTCTGCTGTTTTTTTTTCTCTGCAGCCATAAGAGTGGGAGTGAGTAGCTCCTTCGGAATAGAGCACTCTCTTAATGGTATTGGGTTTTCCAGAAGAGTGAAGAAAATCTGGACATAGGGGATTTGGGAATACTTTCCTAGTCTACAGCAGAAAAGATCCAATTGCAGGACATTGTTATAGTTAATACTCCCCTCTGGTGGCCACGCTTCCCCATCTTCTGACTTGTATTGAGGCCAGCCCCCTCCCCCCCCCCAGTAAGTGCATCAAGTCCTTCCACAAGGTTGATGGGGATTTCCCATCTGTGAGAAAAGGGAGAGAGAAAGGGAGTCCTCTTTAATCTCCAGCCTATGTACTGGCAGCAAGTAGAACAGTGGAGACTTTTGCTGCCTTAGGCGTCAGAAGAAGTGGGCGGCATCCATAGCCCCAGGCAGCCGCCAGTCCTACTCTTACCCCATATACAACAATCCAGAGGGACACAAGAAAGGGAGAGCAAAGCAAAGCAGCTGAGGTGAAACCGTGCACTGATACTCACCTCCGACTGTCTCATTGTCTCTGTCCGGTAACATAGGTGTAACAGAATAGATGAGCCCAGCAATAAACCCAGCAGGGCTACCCTTCTGGGGTTTATTAAGGATTTGGGGGAACGTTCCACAAGAGAGTTCAAATGATTCCACCCCCCATGATTGCATATCCAATATGGCAAATGATACTGAACATAGGTCCCTGTCCATTATCCCATCTGTTCTAAGGGAAGGGCAATATTTAACTATATTAAAGCTAGGAAAAGACTGCTCCTAAGGAAAGAAGAAGAAGAAAGAAGAAAGAAGAAGAAGAAGAAAAGAAGAAGAAGAAGAAGAAGGAGGAGGAGGAGGAGGAGGAGGAGGAGAAGAAAAAATTATCCTCATCCAGTTAGGTCCCCCTCAAATAATTCTCATGTCACCAGCTGAAATTGGGAGTAAACGTGATTGAGACTTGTCTCAAGGTGGAGTAATGGGGAAAAGAATCCAGGTGGGAGTTGTTGCTTAAATTGGTTGCAGAGAGCCATGAGAGTCAGCTCAGTGCATCTGGAGGGGAGATGGCCTGATTTACAGAGATATCTTGGGAAGCTATCTTATAGATAATAAGATTGATGGTCAGGGCTCCAGGATTAGGTTTCTTTCCTTGTTTTTTCAGGTAGAAGGAGAGAATGTGAGATAAAGATGTTAAAGTTCCCTGAGAGGATAGGCCAAAGTATGTACTAAAGCATTTTTAGGGGCAAATCTAATTTTCTTCAACATGCTGTGATAGGTTTCTGGAAGGAAAGAGACAAGGTGTCCTTTCCTAACATACAGGGAAAAAAGAAAGAAAGATTGAAAGAAAGAAAAAGAAAGAAAGAAAGAAGAAAGAAAGAAAGAAAGAAAGAAAGAAAGAAAGAAAGAAAGAAAGAAAGAAGAGAAAGGGAAAGAAAAGGATTTCTCAATTTCTCTAGGTGCTTGCCTTTGAGACCTCTTGGATTTCTTCTTCCATCTAGACTTAGGTCATCAGTGATAACAAGGATTAGGCAGAAATTGACCCTCTCTAGTTTTAGCACAAATTGAGACTTTGTACATCCTGGTTCATGTCCAGTAAAAATGCCTTTGGAGAAATTGAAAATTGAAAATCCTCAGCTAGGGAGGCAGTCATCAGTCTCAAGGCTACCATGGCCAGGCTGGGGCAAAGAGTTTCAGGCCAAGCAAGAGACCAAGCAAGTTAAGTCCAGGAGCCTCTTTTGGTGGCCCCATTTTCCAATAGCTGTCATAGTGGTGACTCCTAAAGTCCCTACCATGGCCATCCACAACAGAATTTTTTTTATCAATATCCCTACAGGAATTTCCTACTTATGGCAGGCTCAAAATTCTGCTCAATCCTTCCAGCGTAAAAAGGTGGTATCTCAGGGTCTGCTCATGAGGCCGTGGGAGTATGCAGTTGAGCGGATAGCTCCAAATAATCACCATATATGCTTGGGCTTCTGCGGAAGACACATAGTAGGGGAGCAAGAGATCAGGGAGGGGGAGCTAAATATCCTTGTCCCACGTTTGGCATACAGTCTTGCAATACTCACAGTTATACGGGGCAGGAATCCCTGACGATCTTTTAAAAACATACATGAAGGTGCTAGACAGCCTTTTTGAAAGTAAACTGAGAATAAATGTAGAGTCCTTGGGGGAGAGACAATATCCCGCAGGGGGAAGAGTAAAAATGACACTCGCTTCTCCCTCTACTATCCCAAAGGAGGTCATTTTCACCCAGTAGGTAGAAAGGAGAGAGGAAAGAATGGTTTGACTGTCCTTGACGCCTCATGTCAAGTTCCTGGATATGTGTCACAGGTTCGTCAGTCACAGGGACTGAGAACAGCCTGAGGAGGATCACTCCTCTCCTGGCAGATAACGGAAAAACCTGAAGGAAAGGAAAGAGAAATCTGCTCTGACACTCAGCTGGGCCGTCAGGGATGGCTTCAGACTCACAGGGCCCGCAGAATGCACCAGAGAACAACCCTGGAAAGCACTGTCAATTGCCCCAGGAGTATCTGCCCTCCCACATGTCAGTTAAAGTTCTAGAAAAGAAACCAAGTCACAAAACAGTCCACGTTCCCAACACCTTTAATAGGGATGGGGAAGTGTCTAAAGGCTTCCTGGCAAACCTGCCATCAGAGTCTTGTAGACTGGTGACCACCCTAACGGTGTTTAAAAGGCTGCCCAATGCCCGGTTTTGGTGGATAGCAGAAAAAGGTGTATAATCTAAAGACGAATTGCACCTGGAAACACAAAGAAAAGGGATAGAGTCTGCAATGCTTACCTTTTCCGATGTGAAGAGGGGAGCGCCGTGAGCGACCCAGGTTTTGGCACCAAAATCTGATGTTGGGGAGCAGGGGCCATCAGACCCACCCAGCATGGCAGGAGGCAGGAAAGCATGGTGCTGGGTCTTGTCCACAACTCATGAAGAATTAGACACATATAATAGATGTAGGTAAGCAGGCAGAGTTTTACGAGGAGAAAGGTGGAAGGGAGGAAAGCCTTTCCCAGTGTCAAAAGGGAGTTCTTGAGTGGCAATCCCCCCAAGGAGCTTCTTTCTTGGTCAGGAGGGGCTCTGTTCAGGCTTGTTCTTGGGAGGGGTGTGTGCATGTGTTCCCCTCATGGGGAGAGGAGGTGTCGCTTGTTAGATGGTCTAGTTATTCTTCTCCTAATTTTGGAGAGGGTCAAAGATCATGAGACTCTTTCTGTCTAAAGACCATCATCTTCTTCTTGGAATGTGGTGGAACCTGGAAAAAGTTTTACTTGCTATATTTGCTTTAGGCCTCATTGGCTAGATTAATCATTGAGTCACTGCTATGAGCTGTGTTTTGTTTTGTTTTGTTTTGTTTTGTTTTGTCTTGTCTTGTTTTGTTATGAGTCAAGGAGTCACCCACCATGAACCTGGAAACACAAAGAAAAGGGATAGAGTCTGCAATGCTTACCTTTTCCGATGTGAAGAGGGGAGCGCCGTGAGCGACCCAGGTTTTGGCACCAAAATCTGATGTTGGGGAGCAGGGGCCATCAGACCCACCCAGCATGGCAGGAGGCAGGAAAGCATGGTGCTGGGTCTTGTCCACAACTCATGAAGAATTAGACACATATAATAGATGTAGGTAAGCAGGCAGAGTTTTACGAGGAGAAAGGTGGAAGGGAGGAAAGCCTTTCCCAGTGTCAAAAGGGAGTTCTTGAGTGGCAATCCCCCCAAGGAGCTTCTTTCTTGGTCAGGAGGGGCTCTGTTCAGGCTTGTTCTTGGGAGGGGTGTGTGCATGTGTTCCCCTCATGGGGAGAGGAGGTGTCGCTTGTTAGATGGTCTAGTTATTCTTCTCCTAATTTTGGAGAGGGTCAAAGATCATGAGACTCTTTCTGTCTAAAGACCATCATCTTCTTCTTGGAATGTGGTGGAACCTGGAAAAAGTTTTACTTGCTATATTTGCTTTAGGCCTCATTGGCTAGATTAATCATTGAGTCACTGCTATGAGCTGTGTTTTGTTTTGTTTTGTTTTGTTTTGTTTTGTTTTGTTTTGTTTTGTCTTGTCTTGTTTTGTTATGAGTCAAGGAGTCAATGGCCCCACCATGATGCCCTCTCTACCTACCTAACCAGTTTCTGCCTCTGTAGGAGGAGGAGAGTTTTAAGGAAGGGAAGTGAAAGTGTTATAATATCCTAATCTTATAAATAAGCAAGGGAAAATGACTGAGGTGTATACCAAAAGCCGAGAGTTAAGTATATCATTTAAAGTACCCAGAGTTACCAATAGAGGAACTAAAAATCATAAAATGGTATAGTAGTTGTGAGAAAGAAAGAGAAGACAGATGGAAGACACTGTAAGTGAGTTAATTTCTCCTCTCTGGTACAATGTGGTCACTGGATGATACCTGAAGTTGATGAATTATTGAAATAGCAGACTAAGTACTTTGTTTAGATGCACAGTGGTAACTTCCAGAAAAATGCAAACAGAAATTACTAAGACCGTCTATGCTGGGAAGCAGAGTTGGGAAGTAGGGGGTGATGGGACCTTGCACCTTTGCTTTTTATCATAAGCTCTTTTGCTCTTTTGCATTTTCTCCTCATCACTATTATAATTTACCTTGTGCATGACTTCCCCTCATTAAGGACAAATTTGTTTTTGAGGAAGAACATTTAAAAGATGATGTGTATGGGAGGAGGCCCTGGGGCGAATCACCAGGACTTTCACAAGACTTTCCCATATTGGGGGAGGATTCATTTGACACCTATTCAACAGAGGGAAAATTTTCATTACTCAGCAACAGGTGGTGCTGAAGATCCACCACTCACACTCTAGTAATCCATGAATGTGTTGCATCACAGTTGTGAATGTTGATAATACTGTCAGAGACAACATGGAGACATCAGAATGCAATCAGTACCCGACAGCAAAGAAATTGAAGGAGGATATGGTCTTCCACTAAGGCATCTCCAGGATAGCCCCCAACAGGCTGCTGGAAGGGATGAATAGCAGTTGACAGGAAATTCACTCCTGATTTCAATACCCCATTTCCTTGAGATAGTTAGTAATCAAGCCTCCTGGGTGGTTTTGAGTACAGACATGGCCATGCTTTCACATGTTAATTTGCAAGAACTTTGGAGTTCTTGAAAATAAATAAATGAATCATAAGAATGCCTTGTGGTTGGGAGGACTACTGAAAACCTGAATAAAAAGGTGTGACCTGAGATCAGTCCAGAGAGCTAGACAGCTGCTTGGAGAAACCTCCTGCCTGCCGTATCCTGGGATGGAACCCAGAGAATAAGACTCTCTCTGCACTGACACTTTGTTCCTGGTTAGAGAGATAATTCCAGGCTTCCCGGGGTACCAGAATGAAAAGACACTGGGCCTTCAAACACCCCCTGAACAAGCACATCTTCAGGACAAAGGATAACGAGATTAATAAGGAGTCTCTTGTACAGGGCATTGAAAGAATGCTAGACCCAGTGGGGGGAAAAATGTTTAGCACTTTTAAATGATTATTCATAAGGATGAGAGGTGATTAAAAAAACATTATAATGTTATAATTATAATGTAATTTTTTTTTATGAGGACTCCAGAGCAGAGGAGAAAAAAGAGAAAAAAAGGCAATGACAACGAACAGTAAATCAACTTGACTAAGGTAAGCACAATTAAGAAGTCATGGCCTGGGGTGTATCTGTAGGTATATTGTTATAAGATCACTTTTGAAAATGACTGGGAAATTAGGACAAAAAAGGTGCTCGTTAAAACTTTAAGTGTACATTGGGAGGTGAACTGGCTCCCAGAGAGAAAAGTATCTGGAATGCTCTGTAAGAACCATCAATCAAGACAGCCTTTTGTTCTCAGGTCCTTAGTAGAGTTGGGGCAAAACAACTTGTTATGAAAGAAATTACTAAGACCCTTAATTTAGGATTTCCAAAATTCAATCTCCAAGTACATACTGAGGCTCAGAATGAAATGTTTTGACACACCGAGGCCCATCTTCTTTTCTTTGCACCATGCCAGGCCCAGGAGTTTACGATTATACCAGTACTTCTAGGAGTATAGGCTTCTTCATGTCTCATGACCACCCCGAGCCCAAATATCACTAATTACGGTCCTCTTTGTGGGCCCTGTCTGCTTCTGAGAGAGAAAAAGTAAAGGAGTCAAAGAGATTTCTTAAAACCTCATGGAAGAGGTGAGGGGAAAGAGACAGAGCAAGGGAAAGGGACTAGAGGGAGAAAACGAGTTCTTGCTTGTATCCTGCCTTTACTTTTACCCAGAAGTGACATAGGAAGTCTCTGTGGGGAGGGA